>NC_042616.1:205210958-205408607 GCF_901001135.1 Rhinatrema bivittatum | reverse complement strand
GCTGTGGAGATGACCACGCCCATGGGGAGGAGTCCCATGAGGAGCCACAGCACTGGGCTGGACTCTTATACACAAAACACCGGAATTGAACTCTTTTATTATACAGCTTGAAGTAGCCACCAGGTGGCAGTGGTGAGTTGTAGTCTCAGGGACCTCGGCAGAGGGAGCCCTTCTCTCCTAGGTGACATCAGGAGGTTCCACAGCAAGGGTCACTGTGGATGAGACAGATGAGATATTAGAGTACTCACTCGGTGTTAGCTGTTATGGATGCGATTCCACCAGATAGTTGTCATAGGTACAGGCACTGAGGCAGGGAGAGCAGGCCCTCGAGGAACAAGTACCTGTTCCCTGAATGGCACCTGAAAATAGAACAGAGGGCCCCCGAGGAGCGGGTACCCAAGTTAGTAGTAAAATCCCGAAGGGCAGAAGAAAAGCTTCCTGCAGGCAGCAGAGAAGCGGCAGAGTAGCGCAGACAGGAACAGTTCTTGTCCATTTGAGTCTTTGCCAACGCAATGAGCTAGCAATCTTGAGAAGTAGATATACCCGGCGTAACATCAGATAAGGGAACACCCTTGAGGTTCACGCCACTGGGCGTACTTAAACGTGGGTTGCACGCATGCACATACTCTAGCAGGTACCTGGGAGGAGCAATGGAGTACAGCTGCACCATAGCCATTCCAGGGATGCCAGAGAAGTCGGCTTGACGATGCTGCGGTAAGCGGGAAGAGCCAAGATAGGGGTGCAACAAGTGGATTGAAGCCGTCGAAGACCGATGGATGCAATACTGGTCATGGGGGTGTGACGTGAGTGTGTAAAGGAGACAGAGAGACTGGTCTTGGGTCCTAAAGAGAAGACCCTGAGGACAGAGCTTCAGCAGCCCCTGCTGCTTCTGGTGTGTGCTACTGGCCTGCAAGGGAAAGGAGTAGGAAAGTTGCTGGAGATGGTAAGTTAAGGTAGCTTTTTAAGTTCATTTTTCTTGATTGACTGCCATATTAATTATTGGGTATTTTCTATTTTGTGATGTGTCTGCTATTTTGAAATATTTTATTGGTGTTTGGAAAATGTTTAATAACTTTTATGAGTTTGTACATTATTGGATATTATTGTATTCATCAGTTGTTTTGAAACATATATTCACTTTATTAGTATAGTTTTACAATTTTTATTTTAGATTTCGTGAGGAGTGTATAAATAGAAATGTGCAGACAAAATCTGAACTGGAAACAGCAAGAATCCAAACTCTCCCCTAGATTCATCATTCCACTGATGAGCTGCAAAAAAAAGGGACGGGGGCAATAGTGAGCAGGTGGCCACATTGTGGAGGTGCATTTTTACTTGCCATGGTTGCAGTTTCACTGCACACTATCGCCTCCATAGCGCCAATGAAATAGCTGTCACTATTTCCGGCGCTACTGAAGGTGATAATCTGTGATACATTATCTTCCGCAGCGCTACAGGACCTTAATTTACCTAAACCCCATCCAAACTCCTCCCCTTTCCTTAATTTACATTTTCAAATTGCATGCAATAACTGCCCATCGCAATTTGATGAATGACCCCCTCTGTATGTAGTGCAACAATGGAAAAACAAAACCATTAGCTTTGTGGGCTCTTTATTCTGTATTTGGTGAGGGTCTGTTGAGTTCTCCATGTGTGACCCAGGTAAGCTTGTAGTTTCTGTGAAGGGATCTATAGCAGCGTGGCTTGTTATTTTTCCTAATAAGATTGCATTGGTGTTCAGGGCCAGGATTAATATTTGTAGTGTTGCCATTTCATAGGTTGGGTTGTTACCGTTCAAGTGTGCTTCATAATGCAGGTGTAACTTTTTGCGCATTAGTTTGTGTGCATTATTGCAGATCCTGGGACTGTGTTAGGTGCTATATTTCTCTTTCCATTTCTCCAGCTTTGCACTGCATGCAGAGTGGCTTTTTTGAGGTTTGCATTCCAGTTTCTGAATCCATATTTGTAATTTGCTGTCTTTCTGTGTTTGGAGAAGGTCAGTCTTGTGTGCATGACCGAGGTGAGGTAATTTACTAGCATGTAGGCATTTGTATCAGTCTTATTAGTTGTGTTTTCTCAGTAGGACATGCATTGTTGGTGAGCTTCTGCCTTTTCATAAGAAGGGCTATTGTGCCTGGTAGTCGGGAGAGTTGGTGTTGCTGTTACTGAGATGTCACCAGAATATCTTTTTTGTATGGTGAGTTATATGGGGAATGTCCTAGTGCTGCTCTGCACCCATTGTTGGGAGTTAGAGGGTTTCTGTGGATATAGATTATTTGGTTTTTGTTAGCCCTATGACAGTCATGTGTCCAGTGTGTCACCTGACAGAAAAAGGTTGAGAACCACTATATTAAAAAGCACCAGTCCCAGTACAGATCCCTAAGACACTCCACTGTTTTCTCATCATATATATATATAATATATATATATATATATATATATATCATCAAATATATCTCATCATCTCATCAAATATATCTTATCATATATATATATAAAGCCCATGAGATTTATGGGAGAAATCATTTTTTAATTTTTTTGGAATTCATAATTGCTATGGAAGAAATATAGCATGGGGTGAGGGTGTTGCAGAGAAGGGTGACAAAAATGATAAAGGGCATGGAACATCTCTCCTAAGATGAGAGGCTTCGCAGGCTAGGGCGCTTCAGCTTGGAAAAGAGACAGCTGAGCGGTATCATGATAGACATTTATAGAATCATAAGAGGGGTTGAATGGGTAAAGAAAAGGACAGTTATTTACCCTTTCAAATATTACTAAAACAAGGGGACACACCATGAAACTAACAACCAGCACACTCAAAACAGATCATAGACAATACTTTTTCACTCTGTGCTCTGTCAAGTTGTAGAATCTGTTGCCAGAGGATGCGATCAAGGCGTCTTCATATTGAAGTTTAAAAGAGGTATGGGCAAGCTCCTGGAGGAAAAGTCCAGAACACATTATTAGCCAGAGAGACTAAAGAAAGCTATTGCTGTCCCTGGGAGTGAGAAACAGGAAATAGATCTACTTTATGGGATCTGCCAGATACTTGTGGCCTGGACTGGCCACCGTCGGAGGCATAATACTAGGCTTAATGGACCTTGGTCTGACCCAGCATGATGTTCTTATGTACTTTTCTAATCTTGCATGCACACCATCTTTAAAAAGGCATCCATGATTAATGAGGTGAATAACTTTTGGTATCTCGAAAACTATGGGGCTGGTTTTGTTTTTAATAACTTTAAGCAGGTATTAAAATATCCTACTAGATTTTACGGGAAATGCCTCCAGCATTTTGAAGATATTATCCAGTAAGGGGCGGATTTTAAAAGGCGCGCGAATAGCCTACTTTTGTTTGCGCTCCAGGCGCAAACAAAAGTACGCTGGATTTTAGTAGATACGCGCGGAGCCGCGCGTATCCACTAAAATCCTGGATCGGCGCGCGCAAGGCTATGAATTTTGTATAGCCGGCGCGCGCCGAGCCGCGCAGCCTACCCCGTTCCCTCCAAGGCCGCTCCGAAATCGGAGCGGCCTCGGAGGGAACTTTCCTTTGCCCTCCCCTCACCTTCCCCTCCCTTCCCCTACCTACCCCACCCGCCCGGCCCTGTCTAAACCCCCCCCTTACCTTTGTCGGGGGATTTACGCCTCCCTCTGGGAGGCGTAAATCCCCGCGCCAGCGGGCCTCCTGCGCGCCGGACCGCGACCTGGGGGCGGGTACGGAGGGCGCGGCCACGCCCCCGGGCCGTAGCCACCCCCCCGTACCCGCCCCCAAAACGCTGCCGACACGCCTCCGAAACGCCGCGACGACCGGGCCCGCCCCCGACACGCCCCCGACACGCCCCCCTCCGAGAACCCCGGGACTTACGCGAGTCCCGGGCTCTGCGCGCGCCGGGAGGCCTATGTAAAATAGGCTTCCCGGCGCGCAGGGCCCTGCTCGCGTAAATCCGCCCGGTTTTGGGGGGATTTACGCGAGCAGGGCTCTGAAAATCCGCCCCTAAATTACTGACTGCTTTTTAAAGCCCAACATGACATGTGTTCTGATTTATGCAAGGCAAATACCTATTTATCTAGGTAAATAGTCTGAATATTGCCCACCACGTGCCTGGGTAAAAGAATGCACAGGGATAAACAATGTGTATAATTTTAAGTTGGTACGACGTAACTGATCCCAGGGGTGTGTTTATGTCAGGGGAGGGAAATAACATATGTAGATTACATTCTTGTATCTATGAAATAGCAGGCAGAAATGTCTGTGGTTTTTTTCACCAGGCAGTTTTCAAAGTGGAAACATGCTCTTGCTTTCCCTTTGGGAGCTGGTACAAAGCCCAGAGATAAATGCACAGTACCTGCTGACTTTTCATCAATGCAACCAGTTTTGAAAATTGGCCCCTTAACATTTTGGTAGTCCTATTCTTTGGTTGTTGCATCTTATCTACATACATATTTATTTATTTATTTTTCGTTAATGAAAAAGAGATGAAAATTTAGGAAGAATGGAATAGAAATGCCCAACAAACAAAGATGCAAGTTGCAGCACTGCCAAGGGAAAACCTAAAACATTCATTAGTGATGTGTTTGCCATTATGTGAAGAAACTTCAACCTCAAACAGTACCTCTTATAATAACTTTTACCAGAATATATGGAATGTTTGCCTAAAAAGCTCATAAATGGAAGGCTAAGCTTTCGGTAGAGTCAAGGAGAGAGTTTTAAATACTGTTATCGTTTGATTGTTATATGTTGCGTATATTTATGTAATATGCTGTAATTTTGTATATTTGACTTTGTTGTACATCACTTTGAGTGATTTTTATCTGGAAAGCAATTGATAAATATCAATAAATGAAATGAAAACGACTTAGGCACAAGTTCTGAAACTCTTTAAGAACAAACACAGGTTGACAATAACACGAAGAAAGTGCATAAAAACTTAGACGGTAACTTTCAAAGTGGCACTCAGACACACATTGGCTCGTGTGCATTGGCATATGCCCATGGTTACTGCAATTTTATAACTTGTGCACACTTATGTGTGCATGTTATAAAATATGAATAGCCTGAGTGTGCACACATGTCCACCTAATTTTAAGTGAGCAAGCGCCTAGGTGCATAAATGCCATTTCTATTGCATAAGTCGGCCTATTTTAAAACCGTCGCGCATCCACATCATGACCAGTTTCACCAGTTTGTCCACCAGTGAGTGGTGATATTCAGCACTACCCCACTAAACGTAGCATGGTGAGTCTGGTCACAAAAATACATGTCCTAAGATTATCTGGATAAATGTATCTGAGTATATTCAGTAGAACACTTCTCCGGGTAAAGTTAATTGGAGGTTGGTGGGTAATTTCATCTAGATAACTTTCCTACTCAGTGTTGACTTCACATTGTAACAATAATAATAGGAACATAAAAAAAGCAATATTGGACATATATTATCATAATGATTTCCGTTAATTATTTTGTAGACGTGTTCATAATAAGCACATGAGAGGAAATAAGAATTTGATGATCACCAACCAAGAAATGCAAAATATTTGTGAGGATAGACATACTCTGTAAACTTTGTGGAAGAATCTTGGATAAATTAGAAAAGATAATGAATTTCTGTGAAAGTATTACAGAAATGAATCAGCTGTTTCTTTGTTTTCCCAAAGTACAGATGAGCATATGTTGAAACTTGCATACAACAGTTGTGGTATAAACACTCCAGAACTGATAAGGAATGTAGCCACACTTCTTTTCCTCAATAATCAGAAGAGGCTGGAATCCCACGGTCATATGGTATCAACCAATTAAAAGAGGATAGTCCATTCAGTGATATTTACAATCTCATGATTTTACCTGCTAATCTACATATTCAACAATATTATGGTACAACCAATTTCATTGCAACAAGAATGAACAATTTCAAGAACAATTACATTTGGCTATACCAAAACATGCAATTTGGCAAACACTAGTCTGCTCCACTATCACCAAAATTATGGGTTTGACAGTTAACCACAGCTACAGCAACAACCAAGAAGACTGGACGTTAATTTTGATGTGATACTGGTACACTGGTTAACTGCCTATGCACTTCTCTGAGTTATTCAAGTACATGTAAGGGTGTCAATGCATTGCTAATGCGAAGAAGATACCTACCTACTATGCTGTTGACTCCAGATCAAGCAGGGTATCAACATAAGAAGTAGGTTCTTTGTGACGATGAGATGGACAAACCTTTTGAAATGTATTTCCCCCTAGTATGTGGAAAATACATGAGCATACATGCATTTTCTGGTGGTAAAAAGTGGCGATGTTGAAGGCAGGACCATTCAGGCACAGGGAGTTTTATTTTTAATTACCTGCCCGTACTTCCAGTAGGAATTTGTAACTTTATTGAAAGTTTCTCTTTAAAACAGTTTAGAGGCTAGCAGATAAAAGCACCTGTGGGTTTGTAGGTGGGTTTGTAGGCTATTTTGCAGAAGTAAATGGTGAAACCTTTTATTTGAAACTGATATTGTTATTCAGTTGCCAAAAATGGGGTCACTATTGATGGTTTCAGCATTTAGGGGGTAATTTCTTTACTACCTCCATAGATTCAAAGTCAATTACCCACTGACTTTACACCAGTTATAAAACGGAAAATTTGTGCAAAATTAAATTATTGCTAAAAACTACCTAAACACATTTATATCTGCTAATTTGTGGGGTATTTTTTTCAAGAAAAAGCATGCACATAAAAATGCAAAAGTGTGCACGTAACTGCAAATCCCTCCCCAACCCCTCTCATACAATTTTATCACTGCGGTACACACACTGAAGACCTATACATGTACTTTTACTTACATTTGAGGCAGGCAGTTTTCTGAAAGCCCATTTCCATGTATAAAGCACTGTTTTACCTGCAGATATGGCTCTGAAAATTATTCTCTTAGGGCCCAATTTTCAAAGCTATTTACATGCATAAAACACGAACTTATGACGTAAATGGCTGTGTAAATTAGACCAGGGCTCAGTGCATGTAAAAGTACTTTCATAATCCGGTTTCACAAGCAACTTTATGTGAACTGGAGAAAGGCATTTGGGAAAGGGGTTCAGGCGAAGTTGAAGCTTACTTATTTTGAATTTAAAAGTATGTGGTATACGGCCGTCCGCGGTAGACCCGCAGCACGGCCCCCTCACTTCTCTGTAGTAATTCCAGCTCCTGGTTCCTCCTCTCTGGTGGCAGCAGGCCACCAGCTCCATCCTCGGGCCTCCCCTGGTGCCTCTGGTTTAGCTGCTGTCCCTAGCGTTCCCCGTTCAGCCACCACGTCCATTGCTTCACGTCGGGTCTCTCCACATGGCCCGCGGGGAGACGCTGCAACTCGGCATCGCGCACCTCCCTAGGCGTGTGCGGCCCCGGATGATGATGTCAGCAGAGCACCGGTACTTAAGCCCGGACTCTGCTCCCTAGCTTTGCCTTTGCAACGGGTCTCCTCGCTGGTCGAGTACTCATTGCCTCCTCAGAGATTCATCTCTTTCCTGTGTTCCTGTTCCTCGTTTGATCCTGGTTCCTGTCCCTTCGTTCCTACGCTCCTGCCTTGCACCTTTGGATTGCCTACACAGATTTTAACTCTGCTTCGCTGACCACGCCATTGACTCTCTCCAAGCCTGGACATTTGCATCGCCTGACTACGCCGTTGCCTCTCTCCAGACCCAGACCTCTGCATTGCCTGACTACGTCTCTAGACTATCTCCGTGATCAGACCTCAGCCTTGCTTGCCACTGCTTCCAGATTGCCGCCAGTTCTGACTCAAACCTATTCCTCGATGCCTCTTCAGCTTACCTCCTGGACTTGGTCAATTCAGGTTTTGACCTGCTCTTGCTCGGGCGCCCCCTGTATGCCTTTGTTCCTTAGGCGCCCGAGTCTCCAGGACACTACCTTGTCCAGTGTAAGACTGTACCATCTCCCTCCTGCTGTCTCTGGGCTGAACTCGATCTCCTCATCGACTACATATAGAGGTCCACCTAAGTCCAGCCGGCCCCGGTACCCAAAATGGGTACCGTCAACCTATGGGTTGCGTCAACCCATAGATTGACGCAACCTATGGGTTGCCGCAACCTATGGGTTGCGTCAACCCCACCTTGGCCCAAGTGTCCACCTCTGGCACAACAGTATGGGGAATTTTCAAATGTTACACGTATAAAAATTGGCATAACTACACATATATAGATTTTGCTTGTGTATTATTAGAAAATGGCACAGACCATCCATGCTCCTTCCATGTGACAGGGGCCGACCAATGGAACCAGTAGCCCCTGTCACATGATAAGGTCAAAGGGCCACCGGTGCCATTTTGTTTACTGGCAGCCGATGGCCCGAGAGCGGAGATCAGTCCCAGGACCCCCACTGGACCACCAGGGACTTTAGGCAAGTTTTTGGGGGGTTGGGAGGGTGGGGGGTTGTAATTAACTAAATTTGAAGGGTTGGGGTGGTTTTTGGGGTTTTTTTCGGCGAAAATTACAGAGAAAAAAAAAAACAACCCGTTGGAAAATGAAGTTTTCCTTGGGTTGCCCGATCTGTAGCCTGACCCGGCAGAAAAAAAAGAAGCACATCCCTACTTATTTATTTACCCAGATTGTGAAGTTCAGTCCTTGTTGATTGTTGTCTGAATGCAAATCCTCTTTTTCACATTTCCCCCTGCCATAGAAGCAGAGAGCAATGCTGTATATGTATTCAAAGTGATGTATCAGGCTTAATTGGTTTAGGGTAGTAACCACTGCAATAAGCAAGCTACCCCCACACTTATTTGTTTACCCAGATTGTGAAGTTCAGTCCTTGTTGGTTGTTGTCTGAATGCAAATCCTTTTTTCCACATAACAGCTATTCATTTCATAAGTCATGGATGCCAGTTTTCTAGATTAGAAAGGTGGTTCCAGATTAAATTTCATTGTAAGTAACTTAAATTTTCTTTACATCCATAAAAATAACCCCTAAAAGCTGCATGGACATGGGCAGGGTAATTTTCAAAGGGACTTTTGCGGGTAAAGTAGTTCCTTACCCACAGAAAATTGTGTGACTGATATGCACATAAAATTAATGGATGAGTATACTTTTACACTCATGGGATAGGAATACAGGGGTTGGAATCTGTGGGGAAGGAAGGCCTTGAGACTTACTCACATTCTTTATATTGAAAAAAATATGCACATAAATTCTCTTGGCAAAACTACATGTACCCAGTGGGTTTAACTGTAATTTTCAAAATGAACTTAAACACATGTAAGTTTGCTTTGAAAACTGATGTAATTTGGGCACAAAACAGCCTGAAAATTTAATGGCCTGATTAAAACTTCCCCTCAGGGAGGGTAATTTAATAACCATGCGAATAGGGCTAAAGTAATTGAATTAAAAAGTATTTGCTTACTCTAACCCAAATTTTCAAAGTAGACCCATATGCATTAATCTGTTTTAAAACTAGGGCTGTGAAAATTAGGGCAGGCTTACTCACATAATGCTGATTTTCGGAAGTACGTACCTAAATTTACACACACGCATTTACATCTGCTGTAGAGGAGATGTAAATTTCCCCGCATAAATTTATATGCGTAATGTTGATTTTTAGAAATGCACAAGTAAATGATTTCCTTACCTCAATTCTGCCCCTTGAACGTCTCTATTTTTTTTGGGCCCATAAAAATATGCATGTGAGTTACAAGTGTCCTTTTATGTACACAAACCTCCCCTCCCCGGGCAATTTTCAAAAGCCTATTTACTTGCACAAATCCTTTTGAAATTCATCATAAAGAGTGCAATTTTCAAATGCATTTTATAGGTATGACAGTGTTTTACCCATAGAAATGGCCTTTTAGAAAACTGACCCCTGAAATTTATGTAAATGTATGACCAAACTGCCTGTTCATGCCGAGGCATTTTCATGGATGGAGCTGGGGAGGGGGTTTGGACTTGCACGCATAGGAGTGAATTTTAAAAGCCCGGCGCATGCCAGAACTGGGAGATACATAAGTATGTATGTCTGGCGCAGACTTTAAAAGGTGCACGAGTATGCACGTATCTTCCAGTACGTGCACAAATAAGAAATTGCAATGCAACAGTCACAGCTTTATATAACGAACATATAATCACAAAATATACGACCAAGTTTCTTCCTTTAAAAGTCAACCCCCAGAAGATGCATCCCCTCACATACAATATTTAAACAATAAAAACACCGACCTCACTTCCCTCTGCCCAATTCACCCTTTTCAAAAATAGACAGGGCCACTAAGCTTCTTGTCTACCTATTTTAAGATAGGATATGGCTATATTTCCCTTCCTGCCACTGTCAAACAGCTTTCTGCAGGAAATTGTTCTAAGTCTCAAATCTGAGTTCATGAAACCCTTAGAGGTAGATTTTAAAAGCCTTGCATGCGCAAAAAGAGCCATATATGCGAGCAAGTGGGCTGCGCGAAAGCTACATGAATTTTAAATAGCCGGGAAGTAGGCAGATAAGGGGGTAGGGCATAGGTGTTCCAGAGGCGGGGCCAGCACTGACATGTGTAACCCTTAATTTTCCTCAGCTAGCATGCGTAAGTTATGCATTTAACTTTGCTGCAGCTCCTTAGTAGGCATCTGGTGAACATGGGAGGGAGAGAGCGAGAGTGGGTTATGGCTTGGGGGGGGTGCTACAGAAACAGTCATTGTAAAATTGACATCATTAAAGAATTTTAGACCTTATAAGCAATGAAAAGGATTGTACAAATCAAACGGTCCATTTAGGGGTCGATTTTCAAAACCCTGTGTGCGCGACTATGTGTGTGCGGTTCCCGGCGCACGCACATGGACGCACTAATTATATAACAGCGTGCATGTTATAAAATCCAATGTGCGTGCGCACATGCGTGCCAGATTTTAACAACTCACGCGTGCAGGGGGTGAATTTTCAAATTATGAGCGGCGACACGATCGGCCTTTTTTCCAATTCCCTCCTAGTTTGCTCCAATTAAGGAGTGGACTGAGAGGAAACTTCCCTCCCCCCCCCCCCCCCACCTAACCTTCCTTCCCTTTCCCCTCTCCACCCCAACCTGTAAACTCTACCGAGCTGCCCCAAATTTTTTTATTTCACTACTTACTGCTCCTCCGGAGCAGAAGTATTTTCCATGTGCCAGCCAGCTGCCGGTGTGCGCTTCCCTGGGACAGTGCTAGTAGTCGCTGTCCCAGCCAGGCTCCATCCCAACCCACCCAGCTTGCCCCTTTTTCAGGACCCTGTAAGCGCATGGCGGGCCCATTCTAAAATGCGCGTGGTGCACGCAAGACCCAGCTACGAGCATAACCTCTGTTTTTACAGGCATGGCCCTTTGAAAATTTACTTGATATTGGAGTGTCAGGCTGAGCCTTATAAAGAGGTTCTCTCTCTCTCTCGCTCTCAAATGATATGCGTGTAAAGCTGCAGACATACACATGTGAAGGTTATTTTATAACCTGTGCGCATAGAGGTAGATTTTAAAAGGTTGCGCGTGGGCATACATGTGCGCGCGCTACCCGGCATGCGCACACGTATGCCCAATTTTATAACATGCGCACGCAGGCACGTGCATGTTATAAAATTCGGAGTTGGCGCCTGCAAAGGGGTGCACAATTGTGCACCTTGCGTGCACCGAGCCCTCGCCGAGCCGCGCTGCCTTCTCCCATTCCCTTACCTCCCACCCAACTTCTCTTCCCTTACCCTACCTCCCCCGCCCTTTCCTCCCTACCTTTTTTGTTTTGTTTTTGTTTCAAAACTTACTCCAGCCCTGGGGCTGGAGTAAGTTGCTGACGCTGGCTGAGTGCCGGCGTGAGATCCCTGGCACAGCGGCAAATGGCCGCTGTGCCTGGAGCCTCTGACCCCGCTCCCGGACCGCCCCGCCCCCTCCCTGCCCCTTTAGTAAAGCCCCGGGACTTACACGCATCCCGGGGCTTTATGCGCGTCGCCGGGCCTTTTGAAAATCCGGCCCATACTTTATAAAATAGCGCGTTTCTCACCAAACAGCGACATATGCACATTCATGGGCGCATGCACAGTCCTTTAAAAATCTACCCATTATCTTTCTATCTTTGGTGTGCTACAAGTAAAATGTGTGTCAGCTTTATGTAACTGGCACAAAGCTTTCTTTTAGCAAAAAGAAACAAGCAAAAATCAAACAGGAACAAGCAGCAAATAAAAATGAACCGTGGAGAGAAGTTTGAGTAAAGCTACATACGTGGCATCCTTGTGCACATCATTTTGAAAAGAGGTTTCTTTTGTCCTTCTAGTCATCTTTAGGGCAGAGTCCTTTCCCAGGATTCCTATTTATTAACCTGAAATAGTGTGCAGAGTATGCAGAATCAGTATATTTTCATTTTATTCAAAATGATGTGCGAGTCATGAAAAAATGGAGAACACCTTAGAAAGGCCACAATGCTCAAGTTATTAGGATTTCTACTTACAAACTACTTTGGTGCATCAATTTTCTTTTTATTGTCAATTATAAAATATTTTTAAAAAATCATAAAATAAATGGCTGTGTTGGTATATAAAATTAAAAGGCCATCCTTAACGTTCGTCCCAAAAGATAAGTGAAACAAAATGCTACAATGCATCTTACTAGTTTCTTCAAATGGATTCATTCTGTGCGTATCATTACGGAAATGGAACCTCACTCAAAAGCCAGGGAATATTGGGTATGTGCTTCAAGCTGCTAATGCTCTCAGTATTTGAATTATGCCAAAGACATCCTCCTTCAGGAGTTCCAAGGATGTAATTACAGACAACATATCAAGGTACCATTTTCAAGTATTTTATAGCACGCATCTCTTTTAAAATTCACATTAAAATGAGTGTAATATTTTAAAATAGTGAACACAGTTCAAAAAAAAATTTTAAAAGCCTGGTACACACATTAATTAGGGGACGGGCAAATAACTTGGGATGGCACTCACCGAGTAGACTTTAAAAGCCATCAAGGATATGCGCATATCTCCTGGAGTGTGCACATCTCCAAGTTTTCAAAAAGGGGTGAGGAATTGGCATGATCTAGGTGAGGCACAGGCATTTTGGGTTATGAACCAGAGAAGTGTGTGTAAATACTTATGCATGCTGGCGCACTCTGGGGTCCCCTGCCATGTAGCTTTCCTTCTGCTATGGATGAGGTGTAAGTTGAAAAATAAAAAAAGTAGAGGTGTACAAATATATATTTTTGTTTTTCGGTTCGTTTTCAGGAAGATATTTCCCTACGCATTTTGGTTCATGGAATGTTTGATTCATTTCATTCATATGAAAAAAAAATCAAACATTTAAGAAAAAAAATAACCAAAAAAACAAAAACGGGCCTCCCATCCACCTGGAAAAATGCTGGGGCCAGGATCCCCCCGGCTCCCAATTACCTGATCTGGTGGGGATCTGCCAGTGTGGGCTTAGGCTCAGGCTGAAGACTTGGACTTACGGCCTATGCAAAGCAAACATCTCAGCATAGGGAGGAGCATGGCCCACGCCTATTGCCATGGCCCGCCCAAAGGCCAGGTCCTGAGGCCGGGGCCTTGTCCTGGACTGAAGCCTGATCCCAGGGCCTGGCTCGGAAGCTGGGCCACAGCATTGGGCCTGGGTCCAGGCTCCAACCTAGGCCAAGGACCAGGAGACAGTATCCGATTTGGCCACTTCCATGGATACCCAAAAGATCAGGTAATTTTGTTTGGGAGGCTCAGGCCTAGACCAAGATCCTAGTGTTGTGCTCAGGCCTAGGCCACAGCCTTGCTTTGGTCTTCAGCCTATGTACTAGGCAAGGCCCCATCCTTGAGCTTAGGCCTAGGCCCGATGCATTCATTTAAAAAGAATGCAACAAATAAGGTTTGTTTCATTTGTTGCGCGTGCAGGGTTTTGAAAATCAACCCCTATATGGACCATTTAATTTGTAAAATGCAGCTAGCAGGGACTGCAGTGTACAAATCAACTCCTTTTTATTGCTTATAAGGTCTAAAATTCTTTAATTTCAGGACATCCTGGATGAAACAAATTGGCCTTATTTGTCGCATTTTGCACATTTGTTTATAATGAATGCACATCCCTGCTAGGCAGATCTGTGGGGTTTTAAGGGTCAGGGCTAAAAGGCGGGAGTCTGGGTAGGGTAGAGAGTATCAGGGAATGCCGAGGGAGAGAGATTTGGTTTAAAAATTGTAGCAGTTCTAGCTTTTTGTGGAGGTGGGAGGCTGTGTCTAGTAGCCGCATTTTTTAAAACAAAATGAAATGAAAAAATTAAATTAAATTGTTTATTTTTCTCTTGTTTTAAAAATGAATTGAAAGAAAATTAGAAATCTTTAAAATTTCCCGCTTTGTTTCAACAAATGCATAAAATAGTATGTCAAAACTATAGTTTGCTTGGTAAGGGGTTTTATTTTTATCTAATTTCATACCTGTGGGGGAAAAAAGCTTTTAGAAACCAGGCCCAACATAAACAATGCTATAATTAGTCATTTTTATTTTACTTTAAACATATAAATCATATACAAATGATCTAACTCTTCCTTCTTTCTTCGGAGCTTCTGTTCTGTGAACTTTGGAGAGCTCCAAAAGTTTCTGCACTGGAGTAAATCTCTGAGAGACAGAACAAAATATCACCTGTGTTGGCCTGAACATCTTATTTCCAGCAGAAGAAAAATAATGCCGTAGGTCAAATACCTCTGGGCTTTCAGCTGTTTGTGTGGCTCAAGAAATTGTCAGTATTATGGACAAAGAGCTTATGAGAAACCATTGTATGATGAACCACAGCTCATTAATCTTAACCATTTAATTACAGTTAAGCTTATATCATCAATGGTATCTATAACTTTCCATATTCATAGTAGACTTTAATATACAGTAATTTACAGTGAAGTTGAAATACTCTCCTTTATAAATCTTTAAAATTACATTTTATAAACTAGAAACAAAGTTGTTCCTTCATGGAATAGGCAGACATAAAAAAAAAAAAAAAAATACTTAAGATCATGCCCATGGAAAGGAAAATTGAATTTTAGTTTTTATGAAAAAAAAAAAATGCTTGGACTTCAATAAAAATTATATTCTAAGTACTCAACTCACTTAGATGGAATTAAGCTATTTTGTTTTGTCTGCCATCATTCTCTTTCAGTGGTCTGTGCCAGTTCCCCTTCTCCACCCCAAGAGTATCCTGGCCAGTCCTGAGATGCACCCTTGGCACCACTCATTGGATGATAGGGGTCACCGCAGCTGTGCTATCCCTCTTCCCTCCCTGGGCCTGAGAGCATCACCTCCACATTAATCTGAGTTGATGATTTCCGTCAAGTTAAAAATCTTGACAGTTTTTCTCCAAGATGACATCCAGATGCAAATTGCCTATGAAAAGAGTAGGAGTGTGGTAGGTTTGTAGAAGCCACGTATGAAGTAAGCAAGGAGTGGATTCCAAAAGGACATTTTCTATAATCAGAAGCTGAGCACTTCTAGACATTCACAGAGTGGGGAATTCCTGGTGCCGGCCTCATTGAAACAAAGAAAGAAAAAACAAAGGGATGGTAACTTTCAAAGCGGTGTGTGGCCCGTGCCCAGGGACGCATCTATTTTATAACATATGCATATATATCCGCGCATGTTATCAAATTGCCTGACCGTGTGCACATGTGAACTCAATTTTAAGCGGGTGCACACCTGGGTGCGCAAATGCCACTTCTACCGCGTAAGCGGGGGGATTTTAAAAGGGACCTGCGCTGACACCATTGGCCAGTTTTCCCAGTTCATTCCTCGTTCGCCCATTTAAGAAATAGATCTTGCAAACCCACTTAGGGCCTCATTTTCTAAAGTATCGCAGGCCTGCGATACTTTAGGGAATGAGGGGTGGGGGGCCGAAACGGGGGGCGGAGCTGCGCTAGCCGGCAGCGATCGCACCGTCACGGTGCGATCGCTGCCGGTTTCGCACCCAATAGCACCACAATAGAAGGTGTAGCTATTGGGTGCGAACTCGGACGTGAAAAGGGCCTTATCTTTTCGTCGTCT
Organism: Rhinatrema bivittatum; assembly: GCF_901001135.1. NCBI lineage: Eukaryota > Metazoa > Chordata > Amphibia > Gymnophiona > Rhinatrematidae > Rhinatrema > Rhinatrema bivittatum. The sequence goes on along the minus strand of NC_042616.1, from coordinate 205,392,623 downwards.
GCGGCATCTTCGCGGAGTCGGCCCCGGTGACGCCCTGACTCCTCCTCTTCCGGGGCCGACTCCGCCCCCATGTTGGTATCGCACGCGATAAGGGACTTTTCACATGCAAATGTCCCTTATCGCATGCGATCCCTCTGGAAAATGAGGCCCTTAGTTTCATAGCCTCCCTTCACCCATGTTAGCACTGATCTGCCTGGATTTTTTTGTTTTATAACTTACACGACATTCTTAGAAAAGCAAAGTTACGTGGCAGCGAACCCCCAGCGCGCGCCAGTTCACCTAAATATTTCCACACAAATTTCATGTTAAAATCCCAGATCTCCCATGCCCTGCCACTTTTTGGAAACTTTTCATTTGTGCACGTAGTAGCATGTACATGTGGGTAGCTTTTAAAATCCGCTCGACATGCGCCAGCCCAACATAATTGCGCATTCCCTAATTGATGTGTGTATCGGGCTTTCAAAAATTCACCTTAAAGCAAACAGATTTTCACATTATTTTGCCACTGACATCCTATATATTCTGGACATTTTTCTAAAGAAATGAAGCAAGGCTGTAGTAGATCCAGATTTTGAATCTCAGCTGTCTGTAAGAAGAAGTTTTCCCTAAAGGAGCTAAAAGAGACTTTTAAGTGAAGGGGGGGCTCATTGACTCATCAAATGATCCCAGGAAAACTAGACCACAAGTCTGATTTCAACGAATATTTACAGTGACAGGAATGATAAGTAGTACCGTTCTACATGAATCGTTTGATATGGAGTTTCTTGCCTGCTTTATGTTTGACTTGAATTAGATTTTATAACATATTAATTTTATCTTAATGTATTCTATTTTACTAATATGAGACCTTGTAATTTTTTAGTTATGTTATTTTATTTTTATGATTTATATCTATGTACAAACCATTTGACTAAACTTTGTTTGTAACAAGCCGTATAGAAACATTTTTAAATAATATTCAGTATATAGTGATTAACATGTAAGCATAATATAAGTAGGGGGTTTCCATTTTACAGATAAGTCCATATCATTAAAGATGTTATCATGCTTTTAAATTTCATTTGTATTTGGCTTTTAATAAGGCAGAAAAAATAATTCTGGAAAACTGGATGTGGATGAGAACAGTGAAGAAAACAATTTAAGATGAGCAACTTACCTGAACAAACCCGTATGTATAAAAATTAAGGCTCACCAGAAGTTTAACTAGATGTGACAAGCAGGGCTTATTTTACATTCCCATTGGTGCATGGTTGATATGAGGACATTGAAAGAAAGTGGCTCGTAAAAAAAGGAAAAAATATCCTTAAAAAATACTTTCAAAGAACCAAAATTTTAAAAGAACAAAAAAAAAAGACTCAGTTTTTGTAATAGAGTGCCTTGATTTCTGTATAGAAATATCCACATCAAAACTACTAAAAATAATGAAAAGAAGAAAGAAAGAACCATCCTATCACTCATGATCACTGGGGTCCAATAATAAATAGGGACCTTAGTTTTTAGTTTTTATTGTATTTTTCTTTGAAATTTGTCAGTTTTTTTATAATGAATGTAAATGGGAGAAAATCAGTGGGAAAAAATAAGTCATTTTTTTTCTATCAATTTTTTTTGTTATTTCTTACAATAAACACTGATAAATTCCCAGGAAAATTAAAAGAAAAACTGTAAAGAAAGGTCCCTAGCTAAAATGGATACTCCTCTGGTCCTCTCTGAGGTTTTAGTGCCACATTTCTGAAAAAATCCATTTCTGGCTAACATTATATGTTACTTCCAAGAAGTTAGCCTCTGTCAGACTGTAGTATATTTTAACATAAAGTGCCCCTTTACATAGAGCAGACTAACTTTATAGAAATAGGATACGTACCTGATTTGGGATGAAATGATGGGAGTACTTCCTATGGCATGCTCACTCTACACAAAAAGGAAGGCTGAATTAGTCTCAGTCCTGTTAAATAATATCTGTGAGGCTATGTTACACAATACTGCAATGAGTCATTTCATCTTGCTTGCCAAGTGCAATAAAGATAGGTTCGGCAATCATTATACTGCAGTGCAATTCAGATTTCATTGGTGGTTATTCATAGCAGTGAGAAGTCAAAGGATACACCCCCACAGCAATATGATGACATTTCTTTGCAATCAAAGAAGTGAATTTCAAAACTTTAGGTACATAAAAATTAGCATATCAGCATGTAAGTACCCTCTACTTGCATATTCCATATTTTATACAAGTTGAAATTATGTGCGTACTATCACTTTTACACGCACATATACGCATGTAAAAAAAGGGGAGGTTTAGGGACATTCTAGGGCAGGGTCAACACTTACGCACATAAGCTGCTATTTTAAAAGACACTTGTGCGCATACATTTGCTACGCTTGCGTATTTTTATACCTGCTAATTATCTGGCATAAGGGATATTAAATGTGTTTATTGTGCAATACTGACTGGGTGGGAGGTGTGGGTGAACTGGGAGGAGATGAGGTTGAAGAACCAGGAAAGTCTCAATGACCTAAGAAAAACTGGGCAAACTGATGGACTAATTGGTTGTTAGCGATCACTCCGCCAAGGCGGGCGGAGTTAGTAATCTGTTAGCGATCAGCTCCCCCAGAGGGGAGGAGCTGGCAATCTAATGTAGATTACCCCGCCAGGGAGGCGAAGTTAGCAGTCTGATATGGATCTGCTTCCCCAGAGGGGAGTAGTCCCTATAGCGGAATCTCTCCAAAAAATGTTGTCTTACTGTCCAAAAAACTTCCCTATAGCGGAATCTCTCCAAAAAACTTTGTCTTACTGGACCAACTGCCTCTCAGAAATCAACAACCTACTCTCCAGCCTCAACCTGGTACTTAACACCAACAAAACTGAAATCCTTATTATAGCCCCAGAAAACTACTTCCCCCTCATCCCTACAACTACCAACCAATGTCGTATCACCTCAATAAACTTCTCGCCTCAAGTAAGAGACCTGGGTGTTCTACTAGATAACCGACTCAGCCTCAGCAAGTTCGTAAACAACACCACAAAAGAATGCTTCTATAAACTGCAAGTATTAAAAAAATTAAAATCACTTTTACTCCACAGAGACTTCCGCCTGGTACTACAATCCATCATACTCCTGAAACTGGACTATTACAATTCACTCCTGCTGGGCCTTCCTGCCAGCACCATCAAACCACTCCAGATGGTCCTTAACGCCACAGCCAGAATTCTCACAAACGCTAACAAAAGGGATCATATCACCCCCATCCTCAAGCACCTTCACTGGCTGCCGATTAAACACAGGATACACTTCAAAACCCTTATGATGATACAAAAGGCCCTTCACAACATCTCTCCTCTCAACCTAACTTTTCCACTCCAACAGCACATCACCAAGAGACCAACTAGAAATGCGTACAAGAACTTGCTACTCACCCAACCGGCAAAATCTTCCCTGAGGAAACACGCTCTTTCTACGGCGGGTCCCCTACTCTGGAATTCGTTCCCTCCGGACCTTCGCCTAGATCCCTGCCAAAGGACATTAAAAAAGAAGATAAAGACTTGGCTTTTCACCCAAGCTTTCCTGGAGAACTAAGACCCAAGGATTTCAAGGACATTATAGACCCCGATCCCTTTGGCCTAAATCCCTGCCATAGATCTCTCAAAAAGTAACAATAGTCTTAGCTGTTCACCCAAACTTTCCCAGAATCCTAGACCCGAGGAATACGAATACATTATAGACCCCGATCCCTTCTCCTGCTGTACATATGTTTCTTAATAGTTCTACTTTGCAGTTTAATCAGGCCTTTGTTTGTTTTCTGTAAATTCTTTAAATTCTTTTATTGTTATATGTTTCAATGTAAGCTGCCCTCGAGGCAACAGTTATATTTCCTTGTAAACCGGTGTGATATGTATATTATACAGGAACCTCGGTATATAAAAAATTAAAAATAAATAATAAATAAATAAAATAGTCAGCAGAGTGATGTACTCCGTAGATGGAGTTAATGATCTGATGTGGTTTAGCTCCCACAGAGTGGGAGTCTGTATGATACGGCTCTAGTAGTGTAAGGAATAAACAATGGAAATTGGTGAATCCTTGAGCCGATGGCAGATAACAGCGCCCCCAGGAGGATATCCTGAGAGGGACCACCGGCTAGGCCGGAGTATGGAGACAAACACAGATAGTTCTTTATTAGACAGGAAGTAAAACCACCAGAGGTGGCAGTAGTGAATTGATGTGCCCAGCAGGGCTGAAGTCCCTCAGATACTGGAACTGTGATCTCTGGGTTGCTGAGCTGTAGAGAGAGAGACTATAGATAGTGAGTAGACAGGGTATGCTGGATAGAGATGTGAATCGTGTCCTCGATCATCTTAACGATCGATTTCGGCTGGGAGGGGGAGGGAATCGTATTGTTGCCGTTTGGGTGTGTAAACTATCATTAAAATTGTTAATATCGTGAGCCGACACACTAAAACCCCCTAAAACCCACCCCCGACCCTTTAAATTAAATCCCCCACCCTCCCGAACCCCCCCCCCAAATGCTTTAAATAACCTGGGGATCCAGCGGTGGTCCAGAACGGCGGCGGTCCGGAACGGCCCCCTCAATTGAATCCTGTTGTCTTCAGCCGGCGCCATTTTGCAAAATGGCCACCGCAAAATGGCGGCGGCCATAGACAAAAATGATTCGATGCAGGAGGTCGTTCCGGACCCCCGCTGGACTTTTGGCAAGTCTTGTGGGGGTCAGGAGGCCCCCCCAAGCTGGCCAAAAGTTCCTGGGAGTCCAGCGGGGTTCAGGAAGCGATTTCTTGCCGCGAATCGTTTTCCGTACGGAAAATGGCGCCGGCAGGAGATCGACTGCAGGAGGTCGTTCAGCGGCGGTCCGGAACCCCCGCTGAATGACCTCCTGCAGTTGATCTCCTGCCGGCGCCATTTTCCGTACGGAAAATGATTCGCGGCAAGAAATCGCTTCCTGAACCCCGCTGGACTCCCAGGAACTTTTGGCCAGCTTGGGGGGGCCTCCTGACCCCCACAAGACTTGCCAAAAGTCCAGCGGGGGTCCGGAACGACCTCCTGCGTCGAATCGTTTTGTCTATGGCCGCCGCCATTTGCGGCGGCCATTTTGCAAAATGGCACCGGCTGAAGACAACAGGATTCAATTGAGGGGGGCCGTTCCGGACCGCTGCCGTTCTGGACCACCGCTGGATCCCCAGGTTATTTAAAGCATTTGGGGGGGGTTCGGGAGGGTGGGGGATTTAATTTAAAGGGTCGGGGGTGGGTTTTAGGGGGTTTTAGTGTGCCGGTTTTCCTGCCCTCCCCCTTCCCCCGATTTACGATTTTTTTTTTTTTTTTTTGAAATTTAAGGTTTATTAGAGAAATATAACACCAAAAATACAAGACCATGCAGAATCTGCGAAGCATGGACAATAACAAAATTAGCAGTGAAGTAAATGCAATAAAAACTTACAACAGGATCTCTGTGTTTCTCAGTTATTACCCAAATGTAACCCCCCCCCCCCCTTTACTCCCCGCACCCCCACCCCTCTCCCCTACCACCCCTGGGATCTCCTTCATAGGAGAACAAAAACACATAAAAGAACCAAACAAAAAGAAAAGAAAAATCATATCTTCGTCTGTTGTTGCTGCCATGTTAGATATAGGGTCCAAGTACGCTGAAATACCCCTATTTGTTTCCAGCGGTGCGCCGTGATCTTACTAAGGATACAGACCTTGGCCACCCATGACTGAATCTGATGCAGAGTGGGTACTCCCTTAGCCTTCCAATGGAGAGCTATCTCGCAACGAGCAGAGGTGACCACTAGTCTAATAAAGCGTTGTTTAGCAATGTCAAGCTGTGGGTACTCTGAATTAAGTAAAGCAACTATGGGAGTCAAGGTAATAGAGATATGCAAGATATCTGAAAGCCACCCAGCCAACCCTCGCCAGAGTTGGGAGATAACAGCACACTCCCACCACATATGGTAAAAAGAACCTAGTTCCCCGCAACCTCTCCAGCACCTATCTGAAGTTGTGGGATAAATTCTATGGAGTTTGGAGGGGGTATAATGCCAGCGATAAAGGAGTTTAAAACTATTTTCCAAAAAGGCGGCTGAAATGAGACCCTTACACCCCACAGTAAAAATAGCGTCCCAAAAATCATCACCCTGCGGGGACCCTAGATCTGTCTCCCAGGCGGACCGGAATGTCGGCCGGGTTTCTATCCCCTGAATAAGCAACTTATAAATTTTGGACATTAAATGCTGGATTTTGTCAGCTGCCCGGCAGAAATTCTCAAAGAGACTAACCGGCAGAAGCAGATCCTGAGAAATATTGGACGCCCTTGCATAGCTCATGAGTTGTAGGTAGCGGTAAAAGTCCCCCTGTGGTAAGTCATATTTGGCTTGGAGAATGGGGAACGGTACCCATGAGGGGTGGTCCCAAAAGTGGCTGTAATTGTAGAGACCCTTAGCCAACCAATCCCTAAAGACCTACTGGGCTTTACCTGCTAGGAACGTCCCAGAGTAAAAGGGGGAAAAAAGGACCGAGCCCACCTTGGCCCCCACCACCTGAGGCTTCCATTTATACCAAAGTTGTAAAGTACACTGAATCGTGGTGGGTAAGCCGTCCAATTTAGGCCCCGAACTAGAAGGCTGCCAGATGGCATTAGTCAACAAATATGACCCAGCGAGTTCTTGTTCCAGAATTGCCCATGGTTTGCGGGTTTCAAGTCTGTGCCAGTCAACTACAGCTCGTAACTGAGCCGCAACATAATATCGTAATAAATTGGGCACCGCTAGACCCCCCCGCACCCGGGGTTGAAACAATACTCTCTGAGCGACCCTGGGATGCTTCCCCTGCCACAAAAATTTCATAATCCTACGTTGCCACTTGAGCAGCAGGGCATCTGGTATAACACAAGGAATGGTTTGGAAAAGGTAACCAAGCCGGGGCAAAATGTTCATTTTAAAAGTAGCGATACGCCCCAGCCACGAGATGTGGTATCGATTCCACTCCTCCATTTCCCTGTATAATTTGGCGAGAAGAGGTGGGTAGTTAAGATTAAAGACATCGGATTTGGCCCCGATATAGATACCAAGGTATTTAATTTTCTCCTTTGTCCATTTAAAAGCAAACCGAGCTTTCAGATCCCGTGCCCGGTCCTCCGGTAGCATAATATTAAGAATTTCAGTTTTGTCCCAATTAATGGAGTAACCAGACACCCGACTGAAGGCGATAATAATCTCTACTACAGCTGGCAACGAATGCTCAGGGTCTGTGAGGGTCAGAATAACATCATCAGCAAACATTGCTAACTTGGAAGAATAGGATCCCACACTAATACCCCGCACATCTCGGGACAGCCGGATCCGTTGGGCCAAGGGTTCTATAAAGAGGGCAAAAAGTAACGGAGAGAGCGGGCACCCCTGGCGAGTGCCCCGCTCTACTATAAAGAATGGGGAATAACCCCCATTAACCTTAATACAGGCCCGCGGGCTATCGTATAATTTCTGAATCCAAGTAATAAAAAAATTCCCAAAACCCATAGTGTGCAAGACTTGGAATAAGAAAGGCCAATGAACCAGATCAAAGGCCTTTTCCGCATCCATAGCCATAAAAAGAAAAGGGATATCGTGACGCTTAACCCACCAGAGGGAGGTCAACAACTTCCGAACATTGTCGGAGGCCATACGACCCGGTATAAAACCGGCCTGATCCGGGTGGATGAGCTGCGCCACATATCCATTAAGCCTGTTAGCCAATACTTTAGCCAAAAGCTTAAGGTCTATGTTCAGCAAGGAGATAGGCCTATAAGAGCCACATCTGGTAGGGTCCCGTCCCGGCTTGGCAAGGACAGTTATACCCGCCACATTAGAATTGGGATTCAAAACCCCCTCATGCCGCAGTGCGTTAAACATGGCAGTGAGTGGAGTAAGTAAGTCACCGGCAAAGCATTGATAAAACCGGGACGTAAAACCATCCAGCCCCGGAGATTTGCCAGCCTTGAGTTGCTTAATGGCATATAACACTTCAGCTTCTGAAATGGCTTTATCCAGCATATCCAATGGCTTTATCCAGCATATCCAATTCAAATCTTCTGAAATGGCTTTATCCAGCATATCCAATGGCTTTATCCAGCATATCCAATGGCTTTATCCAGCATATCCAATTCAAATCCTTAATGATGATACATAAAGCTTTGCACAACATCGCACCGCTCAAGTTAACATTCCAAATTCAACTACACACATCTACAAAACCGACCAGAAGCGCTTATCAAAACAGACTAACCACCCAACCGGCTAAATCCTCGCTGAGGAAACGCGCTCTATCCACAGCGGGCCCTTCACTCTGGAACTCGCTTCCTCCAGACCTTCGCCTTGAACCATGCCACGCTACATTCAAAAAGAAACTTAAGACTTGGTTATTCAAACAAGCATTCCCGTAGAACCAAGAGCAGGAAGAAAATCAGTCACATATTTTCCGATTACCCCAGCATATTTCACATAACCTTGTTATTTAACCATGTTATTTTTCTCATTAACCCTCATGTTATTTTACCAACTGCTATTGCATTTTATTTATTGTCATTTTTTATTGCCATTTTTCATTGATATTTATTGTTGTTTATTTATTAATTATTTATTAATTGTTATTGCATTTATTTTCATCTATTAATTGTTATTTATTAATTGTTAGCATTGTTATATATATATTTTTTTTTCTGTTTCTTGGATTAACTATGTTCATTGTAAACCGCTAACTTGAAGCGATAGTTACTGTTCATTGTAAACCGGGGTGATATGTATATTATACAGGAACCTTCGGTATATAAATCCGTAAATAAATAAATAAATAAATATCCCTGGCTGAATCAGTTAGTCTAGATAAAGGAGTGGCCTGCAAGAAGGACTGTATGTCTCTGGAATCTATAGCTTCATTACGTGAGTACAGCGCTGAATAAAATTGCAAAAAGCAGGCTCGGATCGCATCATTGGAGGTAAGTGGCGTGCCGTGAGCATCGATGATTTTAGGGATGGTATTTTGCAAACGCTTGGCTTTCAACTTATGGGCAAGCAATTTCCCCGCTTTATTGCTCCCCTCAAAATATACTTGTTCTGTGAGTTCTAGCTCATGCGCAATTTTTGCCGCATCCAGCGCCCCGAGTTGAGATCGGCAGTCAGCTAAAGCTAAACGTAGCACCTTAGTGGGGGTCTGCTTATGTCGCTGTTCTAAGTCCAGTAATTTGGCTGTCAAGAGCCTGCGTACTCGCTGCGTCTCCTTTTTAACCCAGGAGGCTCGAGCAATCAAAGTCCCCCGGATTACCACCTTCAAACAGTCCCAGTAAGTGATAGGAGAGACGTCAGGGAGATTATTATGAGAACTGTAATCGGCGAGCACCCTCCTACACTGATCCACAAAGGGGTCGTTATCAAGTAGACTATCATTTAAGCGCCAAAAACGTTGGCCTATGTCATAATTGGGGAAAGTCAGCTCGGCCCACACCGGAGCATGGTCCGACCAGGTGATCGACTCGATTACCCCCTTACACACATGTTGGAGCACTCCCTTATCCACAAAAACATAATCTATCCGAGAGTAGAGGTTATGAGGGTTCGAAAAAAAAGTATAGTCCCTCTGGTTGGGGTACAAAAAGCGCCACACATCTACTAGCTGAAAAAGATCCAGGAAAGCAAGGAGGCTTTACGATCCTTTTTCAAAGTGGAACATCGCCCCCCAGAGGTATCTCGAACAGGATCTAAAGGTAGATTACAATCTCCCATCACCATCAGATGACCCACCTTTTTGGAAAGGACCACCTGAGCCAGTGCATCATAAAATTTAGCTTGATGAACGTTAGGGGCATAAATGTTAAGCAAGGTATACGGGTCTCCGGCAATATTAAGGACCAGCAATAAGTATCTACCCAGGGCGTCGGCTTCACAATCAAGCAGTTCAAAAGCAAAGTCCTTGTGGAATAAAATCCCCACACCTGCATATTTAGCAGCTTTAGAACTAGCCGCCCAAAACTGGTGCGGATAAAGGTCCGAGCTCATTAAGTGCTCATAGCGCCGCTTGAGATGTGTCTCCTGTATACAAGCAATGGCGACATCAGCCCGCTGCAGATCTTTATAAAGTAACTTACGCTTGCGATGCGTATTCAGCCCTTTAACATTAAAGGACTGAACCTTAAAGGTAGCCATTCTAGCAGGCCGGGTGAAGTCTCAAGTACCCCATAGAGTAAAAAGCAGAGAAATAGGGTAGTAATAAAGGTCCCCTTATGGAACAACAGATAACTATATATGGTACCAGACAGTACACAGCTCCCAGTGATCTGAGCAACAGTAAATAATGCAATTCGCTGCCTAAAAGGAGATCCCCATGATGTACCAAGGCTCCCCCCTCCCCCCCCCCCCCCCCCCCCAGAGGAACCACAATCATCTCTTGGGTCCCCCAACATGTGTGGGTGAATGAAGACAGCGTCCCAGTCGCCGTCCCACCCGGTAGCATCAGCAAAATAGTCAACATATAAACGGTAACCAAACCCTCCACTTCTATTGCATTGTCACTATAAACTTCCCTCAAGCCAGCGGATCAAGAACAAACAGGTCAGGTAGGTGCACTGTTCGCAATCTCTGGATCCGGGGTGCGTCGCAGTCTCTTTCCCCCCTTCCCCATCCGCTGCCAGCGAGGTTCCTCTCTGCGATCCGCACGTGGCGAAGAAGATGGCGGCAGATCCACCACAGTATAGCCAAGGTCCTTCAAGATGCCAGCCGCTTCATGCACAGATTGTGCCTTGTGCGTAGTGCCTTGTACAGTGAAGCTGAGGCCGAAGGGAAATAACCAGCGGTATCGAATGTTCTCTTTAATCAAAATAGCAGTAACAGGTCTCATCTCTTGACGTTTCTTTATAGTGGTCGGAGAAACATCAGCATAGACTTGCACCTCATGTCCCTGTAGCTGCAGCTTCCCCCGCTGACGTGCCAGGGCCAGGATCTTCTCTTTCACAGGAAAATCATGAAAACAAGCGATCACATCTTTAGGTTGGTTAGGAGCTCTCTGACCCTGGACCCTGTGAGCCCGTTCAAGCTTAACCGCCGGCGACCCTCCAGGGCCAGGAGCACTGTCGGGTGCTGCTTGCTGTAGCAAATCTGTGCAAAGCTCTGTGATAACTTGCATGCAGTTTGCGAACTCTGGAGACTCAGGGATGCCCCGGAAGAGCAGATTAGCCCTCCTATTCCTGTTTTCTAAGTCTTCCAGCTTTGAGGAGAGTTGCAGGATTTCACTAGCCATAGCTTTATGGCTATGCTGAAGAGAGTTCATTTTATCAGCCTGGGATTCAGTGAGGGTTTCATACTCAAAGAGTCTCCTCCCCATTTCACTGATTTCCTCCTTCATTTCCCCCACTGTTTCCCTGATTTCTGACTTGAAAGAGTTCAGATCGTGGCTAAGCTCCCCAAACCAAGTTTTGAACTCACCCCGAGTAGGCACCTCCGAATCGGGGAGTTCCAGTGCTGCAGCTGCGGCCCCCGATGCTACCTCTCCCGTTGTGGCTGCCATTTTGTTTTTTTCGGGCGAATTTTCCCGGGCCGATTTTTTGTATGAAAACTTACAAAAGTCCGGTTTGGGAGCCCGATTCGCCATCAGCAGCCGTCGGGAGTGATTTTAATGCAGGAGCCACGTCGAGAAGTGGAGGGATGGCTACGATATTAGCTAGATGCTATCCGGCAGAGCCAGGAGCTCCGGGCTAAGCTGCCACTCGAGCCGCTGACGTCATCAGCCCCCCCCAATTTACGATTTTTTAACGATAAATCGGGGGAATTGGTATTGTATCGTGGCCCTAACGATTTTTGACGATTTAAAATATATCGGACGATATTTTAAATCGTCAAAAAACGATTCACATCCCTAATGCTGGATACATAACCAGTAGTAGATGATACACTCACAATTGTAGATATCTTATAATGGCTTCAGTGCAACAGAGAGTCTTCAGTATATTCAGGAACAGGAGCCATAGGTGAGTACTGGTACCTATATGCAGTCTGGAATAAGAACTCACGATATCTGTGTATGAGGTGGCTTCTGTAATAGAAGAGAGTCTTTGGAAGGTTTTAGGAACATAGGCCCTCGTGGAACGAGTACCGGTTCCTATCTGTAAACTATATTAGTAATGTACCAGATATAGGTATGCGATAGCTTCTGAGATAGAAGAGAGTCTGTGAAGGGTTGTAGGAACATGGGCCCTTGTGGAGCGAGTACCGGTTCTTATCTGCAATATGAAATAGTAATGTACCAGATATAGGTATGCGATAGCTTCTGAGATAGAAGAGAGTCTGTGAAGGGTTTTAGGAACATGGGCCCTCGTGGAGCGAGTACTGGTTCCTATCTGCAATCTGCAATGACAACTCATGATCTCCGTACCTGCGATAACGTCTTAGACAGAAGGGAGTCTTCAGAGATTAGGAACATAGGACCTCGTGGAGCGATTACTGATTCCTATCTGTAATAGAACTCACAGTGTTCACGTCTGCGATCGCTTCCAGGCAGTAAGGAGTCTTCTGAGCATTTAGGGACATAGGCCCTCGAGGAGCGAGTACTGGATCCCGTCTTAGCAGTCTGAAATCAAGAAGAGAGAGTGGGGCCCCCGATGAGCAGGTACCCCCTAGGTATGTTTGTGGAGGCAGAGCAGCAGAGAAGTATTCCCCTTGCTAACTCGATTCTTAGTAGCAAAGACCTTTTAAGTTGGAAGCGGATGACGTCACTACGAGGGGACGCCACCGAGGTTCGCGCCCTTGCCGGTACAAACTCTGGAGCGCATGCGCGCACCCTTACGTCATCAGGAACATGGCGGATCCACAGCATCAGGCCAGCCCGGGGATTCCGGGGAGAAGCGGCGAGGAGAAGACGCGGCAGCATCTGTCCGTCAGACCCGAAGGGAGTCGCCACAAACGTAGAGAAGGTGGAGCGAGGGCAAGAACAGGCATGAACGCAACATTGGTAAACTGGTGCATTTCAATTATGCACGCATGTTTTAAAATTGGCCAAATTACTATGTAAATTGAGACTTATGTAAGTCCTATTTTACTTTCATGTGTAAAATATACAAGTCAAGTATATATTTTTAAAATAGCTTGGAAAAATATGTGCGTTCTATGCATTACATGATTTCAAATCATTACATGTATTCACACCTAAGCCTACATATGCACGTATGTTGTGGAGATAGAGATATGCATATTTAATAACATGCATCTATATCATATTCATGGGTAATAAAATGCTTGCAAATATCTGCTCGCAGCCAGATATGCATGTATATGCTGTCACATGTATTTGTTTGAAAGTGATCCTTAAAGCTTGATCTGTAATGAAAAAAATATACAGGAGCACACCTTCTAAAGAAATTGCTTAATTTAATGAGTCACAGGGATTTCAGATGCTATTAAGATGATACATGTGGTTAATTAAATACCACAGACCGCAAGAACTGGGATAACATGAGCAGTACTACTTTTCTTTTTCTAACTTTCTCAAAACTTTTTGTTCCTAAAGCAGATTAATTTTCTATGGTATTTTTTAACATTTAATCTATGCATTTGAATTATATTATATTCTCAGTGAATAATTATATAACTGCTCATGCTGAAGTCCACGTGTACAAAGTGCACACAGTTTTCAGTCCTAGTTTTTGAAGTGGACTTATGTGCATAAGTTCTCTTTAACAATTGGTAGGACCATATGTACCTATGTGATCCTTGAATTCCCCCCCAGCAAGAACAGTTTGGATGCCTCGTTCTGAGTGTGGGAGGAGCATCCTGGAAGAAGTGAGGAGCAGAGAAGTGACTTCTCTCCCTCAGCCCACTATGATTGTCTTTTGGTTGGCAGAAACAATGCCCAGTGGTTGAGAGCCTCGGAACATTCAGTACAAAGGCCCCAACCTATTGGTAGAGCAGCTCTGACTCTTCTGAAGACTGTGGGCCTCTGGATAGGGACATCTGTGTTGCCATAGGGAGCACAGGGCATTTCGATATGGACCCAAGAGGGAGCAATGTGCTTATAGGCGATGTCTCGCTTACTTATGAGGATATCCTGAAGACTACAATTGTTTTCATGATTCTAGCCAACACTGTGAGAAGCATGGTCTTAGGTACTGGTCACCCCTTGATATAAGTTTGGGGACCATGTGGGTTGGAGGACTCCATGAGTTTGGAAATGGAGGCAGGGGTGCATAGGCACATACCAGACTGCTATAAATTCTTGCCATGGGTGATCTTACCCCCCCCCCCCCCCATCTTATTTCTCTCCTTCAAATCACTGCACCAGTGTGACCTTGTGACATGACAGGTCTTCATGGTCCATAGGAGTGAGGCTTCAGTTGCCCAGGATGAAAGAAACCATACAGCTAACTGAAAAGCCTGTGACAGAAGCTTTAGCAATATGAATGGTGGATATAAGAGACCAATAATTCCTTCTTCCACCAGAGAACCTAGACTCTAGCTCAAAAAGAGCCACTGTGTCTGCTGCAGCAATCATATTTTCAACTTTCAGCTCTGGAACAGCTAGCTGGCTCACTCTCACTGTGATGGTACAATTGGGCCAATGGCTCAGCACAGGCACAAGAATCAAAAGAGGAGGCAATCCTCTAATTCTGGCTCCAGGGAAAGCAGGTTCTAGTTCTTTCAAATTGAAGGGTTCCTTGCTTGAAGGAGACACTTAGTAACTTAGTAACAGTAGTCCAAATGGTCCTTCCAGTCTGGCCAGTAAGCTTTTTATGGTAGTAACTGCCACTCCATGCAGGTTACCCACATGTTTCTGTTAAAGGTAACCATATTCAAACCAAAATTACCTCTTCTTAAAGACTAGGGTACCCTCTTTCTGTGAAGCGATGTTCCATGAGAGATTTATAGTTTGGTTAAATAACCAGGATGTTAATTTGAAATTCACTTCCACCTACAGTCGGGAAACAGTATCTTTCCTGGATATATAGATTTCTTTATCATAAAGTGAGTTTGGTTTCAGTATTTATCACAAAGACAAGGATTGTGCTACTCTATTACACTACTCCAATTTTCATCCCAGACACCTGAAGGACAATTTGCCGGTAGGACAATTTTTGAGACTTCGGCGCCTTTGCTCCACAGTGGAAGAATATAAGAGACAAGCAACCATCATGGAACATGGCTTTGCAGAAAGAGGGTACCCAATTTGCATCATTAAGTGGGCTTACAAAAGGGCCCGTTGGTTAATTTGACAGCTATTGTTCCATCCTTCAGCAAGAGATGCAGATAAGAAACGTATTTGTGTTTTACCCCAAACGCCAAATACATATAGATTGAAAGCTAGCAACCAGAAATATTGGCAAGTGTTAAGTCTGCATGCCATTTTTATTACTCCTCCCATTTTTGCTCTAACTAGAGCTAGGAATTTACATGATCATTTAGGGGTAGATTTTACAAATTTGCGCACACGCGCTTTTGTTCGCGCACCAGGCGCAAACAAGAGTACGCGGGATTTTACTAGATACGCTTGTAACTGCGCGCATCTGTTAAAATCCAGGATTGGCGCGCGCAAGGCTGTGCAAAATCGGCAGCCTGCGTGCGCCGAGCCATGCAGCCTGCCTTCGTTCCCTCCACCCCCCACACCTTCCCCTCCCTTCCCCTACCTAATCCACCCCCCCAGCCCTACCTAAACCCCCCTTACCTTTGTTGCACAAGTTACGCCTGCCCGAGGCAGGTGTAACTTGCCCGTACCAGGCCGGCCACCGGCGCACGATTCCCAGGCCTGGGAGCCATTTCGGAGGCGTCAGCCACGCCCCGAAATGCCCCCGGGCCGGAACCAAGCCCATGGCCCTGCCCCCAAATGATGTGCTGCCGTGACACGCCCCTCGACACGCTCCCCAGGAAATCTCCGGGACTTATGCGCATCCCGGGGCTTGCGCGCACCACCGAGCCTACTCAACATAGGCTCGGCGTGTGCAGGGGGAACTTCAGGCAGGTTTTTGGGGGGTATGCACGTATCTTACGCGCGTACCCCTTTGGAAATCTGGCTCACAGTGCATTCAGCATATTATAGGCAAGAAATCACTGATCAAGAGCCTTTGTCATTAGGGCACTACTCATGTGGGCAATGTAACATTTGTAAGGTGTTTTTTCAAGATAAGGAACTTACTCTACCCCATCGCAAACCTTTCAAATTCTGTCAACATCAAATGTGTTCTACTGAGGGGGTGGTATATGCCCTGTGGTGCCCCTGTGGTTTGTTCTACATAGATAAGAAGATATGTATATTTAGGACGCAAATTCAAGAACATCTAATTTGCATAAGACATCAAAGAACAGAGGCCCCCCTAGTGGCACATTGGCTAGAGGCATCGCATACTGTGGGGGAAGTCAAAGCAGTCTGTCTGATACAATTACAATGCTCTACTAGAGATGGTAATTTTGATCTTCGCCTGTTGCAATTAGAACAGCACTTCATTTATAACTGGAACACTGTACCCCCTTTGGCCTCAATAAAGAGGTAGACCGGTCTATATTTTATTAATTTCCATGTCATTCAACAGAAATACAGTACACTCTGTGGTTTGACCCTATTTCCAACCATTCATCATTCTGAGCATTCGGCAGTAAATCTGTCTGAGTGTCAATAATGTTATTTGAAATTACCTGGATGAGTATACTATGATTGGCCCATGCTCCTTTGTAACTTTTCAGTGAACACACGCCGTCAGACGCTCTGAAAATGGCGGCCATATAAGAGAACGATACCAGCAAAAACAGTAAGTTCTAAACTCATAGCTATATTTGGTTCAGGAATATAATGGTATTTGATTTATCTTTGATCTTTTCAGCTCTCTCTAGCCCCTGAAGCAGACATCCATTGTCAAAACGCTGGCAGTGTCAGGCAAGTAAAAACAGGGAAAAGCAAGAAATAAACAGAACCTAAAGAGACCGCAGCTTTCTTCAGCTTAAGATAAGCTCTTACCTGCTTACAGATATACTTTTTTCAGAGAGCCTTTCGTTTGAGAGCCTTTTGATTTGGAGATTAAAGATAATATGTGAATTCAGACTTTTTCAATTGTATCTGCATCACAAAATTTAAAAAAATGTAAACTGGATGTCTAAAAATCAATCTTAAAATTTGAAATTAAAAGTGGTATATTAAGTAACCTACGGCATAACCACAGTTATGGTGTATGTCTGTTTTACAAATACCGGACATTATTCATAGCTAATAAGCTACTCACAACCCTTATTCTGTTTTTTCAATCAAAACCAAACAACCATCAAACCCAGAACAAAGTTTTTATAGGGTGAGCAGCCATCTTGATAATTCAGACAATGCTGCTTCAACATGCTTTGGTTTTGGACTGCCTTTGATGTAGTCCTGTGCTTTTTTCCTAATGTCTGTGTATCAGTACCCCAGACTGTAAAAGTGTTGGCTGTCATCTGACTCCAATTCTCTTTTTTCCCTTCAGAGAGATTGGCACCATCAGATTACCCTAGGCTGTGGGATACCAACCCAGATTTCTGTGGCACAGGATCAGGAGACAGCATTACATGGACATTTTCTGCCTACTCCAAGGGTATAGAAAGTGTAGCCAGATGAGGCAAGAGAGGAAGCAGGAGGAACAAGCCATCGGACCAGCCAAGGGTGAAGTGGTAAACTGGGTGAGGTCCTTCTAGTGTCTGACTACAATGGTTTGCAAGGGACACATCTCACAGATCTTTACCTTGTGGACCTACATAGTTGCCATCTTTGGGGCGTATAAGTAAGTAATATGAAAGTTTCACATGGTTGAATTACATTGAGACTTTCAGGAAGAAGAGGGATGTTCACCATGACATATCATGGACCCAGGACATGAACCTGTGACTTCCACACATAATCAGTTGGGTATCCAATGCTACATTTCAATAGCTTTGGTTATGGTTACCATCCTCAAATATAACAACAGGTCCCAAAAATATGCCTAAAGTTTCAAAAAGATGTATCTCAAAACTTATCTCAAAAACATGTAGTATTCCTCACTGCATGTCCAGAAACTTGAAACGTAACCACGCTTAAAATCCTGACACAACACCGTTTTGAAGAAACATCTCTGCTGCAGGGGCAATGAATTACTCTGCAGCCAAATGATACTTCCACAGGGAACAGGAAGTCAGTATTGTGTTACCCCATTTTTAATGCAACGAGAGGCAATAACAAACAGCCATGTAAGTCACTGCTAATTGGTGAAAAAATAACATCAGTAAAAACTACCGTATAGTATGACAATCAGTTACTTTATTAAGTCCAAGGGGTTGTACATGTCACAGGGTAAAAATTTAGAAGAGAACTGCTCTCTACAACTATGCCATTCTTCATAGTCACACCCGTGCCAATGCATAGGAATGTATTCAAGGATAGCCCACTGAAGTTGGTAAAAAGTATGTTGAGAAGAGAAGCAAAGATTGACTATTAGTGCCTGAATCTTTTTTTAGTATTCAAGCAAATTTTGTGTTCCATGAGCCTAGTCCATATAATCCTCTTTGCACACCCAGAATGGGCAATGTATCAAGTATTGCAGATTACAAGTACCAAAACATTAAATAGATCCCATGCTACTAATGTTGGCAACAAGCAGTGGCTATTTCCTAAGTCATCTTGATTAATAGCAACTTATCCAAAACTTTTTTAAACCCAGCTACACTAACTTCCCTAACCACATCCTCTGGCATGAATAATAGAACTTAATTGTGCATTTTTCTCTGATTTCTTTTAAATGCTGACTTCATGGAGGGCCCCTACTCCTTGTATTATCTGAAAGAGTAAATAACCGGTTCACATTTACTCGTTCCATTCTTCTCATGATTTTATAGACTTCTATCATATCCCCACTCATTTGTCTCTTCTCCAAGCTGAACTGCCCTAACTCTTTAGCCTTTCCTCACAGGGGAGCTGTTCCATCTCCTTTATCTTTTTGGTCACCCTTCCTTGTACCTTATCCAGTGCAACTATATCTTTTTTTAGATGCAGGGACCAGAATTGCACACAGTATTGAAGATGCAGTCTCACCATGGAGCTATACAGAGGCATTATGACATTTTCCATTGTATTCACCATTCCCTTCCTTATAATTCCTAAAACATCTGTTTGCTTTTTTTGACTGCTACAGCACAATAAGCTGATGGTTTCAATGTATTATCTACTATGGCACCTAGATATATTTTCTGGCTATTAATTCCTAATATGGAAGCTAACATCGTGTATCTACAACATGGGTTATTTTTCCCTATATGAATCAACTTGCACTTGTCCACATTAAATTTCATCTGTTATTTGAATGCCCAATCTTCCATTCTCACAAGATTCTCCCACAATTTATCACAATCCGCATGTGATTTAACTACTTTGAATAATTGTTGAGTCATCTTCAAATTTGATCACCTAACTTATCGCATCCATCTGCAGATCATTTATAAATATATTGGAAAGCACTGGTCCAAATACAGATCCCTGAGGCACTCCACTGTTTACCTTTTTCCATTATTAAAACAGACTTTTTAATCCTACTCTGTTTCCTGTCTTTTAACCAGTTTACAATCCATGAAAGGGTATCACCTTTTACCCCATGACTTTTTAGTTTTCCTAGAAGCTTCTCATGAGAGATTTTGCCAAACACCTTCAGAATATACAAATACACTACCTCTATTGGTTCACTTTATCCACATGTTTATTAATCACTGCAAAAAATTGTAATAGATTTGAGAGGCAAGATTTCCCTTAGGTAAATCCATGCTCTCTGAGTCCTATTAAACCATGTATGTTCTGTGAATTTGTTCTTTAGAATAATTTCCACTATTTTTCCACTAATTTCCAGAATCAACCCTGGAGACCTTTTTTAAATATTGGGGTTACATTGGCCACCCTCTAGTCTTCAGTACATATTAATGATATGTAACAAATTTTTACTAATAGGTCTGTAATTTCAGTTTTGAGTTCTTTCAGGACACTGGGGTATATATACCATTTGACCCAGGTGATTTGCTACTCTTCACTTTGTCAATCTGGCCTGCTACATCTTCCAGGTTCACCATGATTTGGTTCAGTTCATCCAAATCACATTCTTGAAAACTGTCTCCGGAACTGGTATCTCCTCAACATTCTTATTAGTAAACATGGAAGATGAGAATTCATTTAGTCTTCCCGCAATGACCTTATCTTCCCTAAATGTCGCTTTAAAACCTCTCAATTATCTAACGGTCCAACTGACTCCCGCACAAATTTTCTGCTTCGGATATATTTTTAAACATTTTTATTATAAGTTTTTGCCTCTATGGTCAATTTCTTTTCAAATTCTCTCTTAGCCTGTCTTATCAATATTTTCCATTTAACCTGACAATGCTTACGCTTTTTCTTATTTTCTTCCGATGGATCCTTCTTCCAATTTTTGAAGGAAGCTTTTTTTGACTAAAATAGCCTCTTTCACCTCACCTTTTAACCATGCAGGTAATCCTTTGGCTTTCCTTCCACCTTTCTTAATGCATTGAATTAATCTGGACTGCACTTCTAAGATGGTATTTGTAAACAATACCCACGCTTGTTGTACACTCTTAACCATTTCAGCTGCACCTTTCAGTTTTTTCTTATTTTCCTCATTTTATCAAGTTTTCCCTTTACAAAGGTTAGAGTTAGTGCTGTAGATTTACATATTGTCCCTCTTCCTGGCTACAAAGAACAGTGCTGGGAGCATTCCTGGAACACCCCCAGCACTGATCTTTAAAGCCAGGTAACTGCTCAAAACCTATCCTGAAAACGTTATCCAGGTAACTTTAACAGGGTATATTCAGTGAAACAACTATCTTCTGAATATTGGAATAAAGTTATCCGAGTGACTTTACTTGGGTAACTTTCCCACTTGCTGTCAGGGTATGTCCAGTTCCTAGTGAATATGTGAGCAAGGGGCCGTGTGATCGGATGAAGGATGAGCCAAGGCCTGTAAAACCAGGCCTAGTTTGGGAGATGTTTTGATATGCAGCTGTAAATGTGGAGCAGGCTCAGGAATCCAAGAGAGAGGCATGAAGCAGGAATACTGGAACAGAAGACTGTAAGGCTGGATGAGAAGCGGGAGCACTGGAGCAGGACTATGGAGATGAATGTAGCATCAGAACAAGGCCAGGCAAGCTGAAGTTATGAGAGTCTGTTGTACCAGTAACTGTGAATCTTGTAGCTCTCCTTATACACCAGCACTCATCAGGGCATGCCCTGTGCTGAATCAATGAGATCTTCTAAGATCTCAGGTTATAATGTCTAACTACCTGGTAAGCAGAGGGTAAAATCCCCTTGGCTTTTCCCTTTCCCTGCTAATGTATCTCCTATGGCTCTTCTGCAACTTCCCAGTATCTTCAATCTATGGTCACAGGTTCATGACCTGATCCTGATAGGATCTAGGGGTGTGCATTCGTTTTGAACTTATAGGTAAAACGCAACTTTTTTTTTTTTTAACTTAAAAAAGTGATGAGGCGAAAACGATCGGATTTCCAACTTATTCAACATAGCTATGTTGAATACGTTGGAAATCGCGATTGTTGATCCTAAATAAAAATTTAAACCCCTCACCCTCCTTAATCCCCCCCCCCCCCCAAGACTTACCAAAACTCCCTGGTGGTCCAGCGGGGAGTCAGGACGCCATTTCTGAACTCCTTTGCGAGGAGCACGTGACGTCGGCGTCACGTCGGAGTGATGCGGACGTCACGTGATTCCCCGCGCGTTCGCTCCGGGACCCTCGTTGGACCCAAAAGGAACTTTTGGCCAGCTTGACCCCCCCAAGCTTGCTTATCTGAATGTTCTTGGTGAAATCATCCAAGTTGGGTGGCAACATATATGTTCTGAAATGGGCCCCAACTGCAATCTGAATTATACCCTTTTGCAATCTACTAAAAAATGCAGGTGGATATAGCAGGTGTAAGTTGGAAAATGTATGTGTTTAAAGTGTCTTTTAAAACACAGCTTTCATGCAAAACCGTTGGTCCCGCCCAGGAACACCCCTAAATCACCCCTGTGCATGAAAATGAAAATAGACATGAATATTGGACTTTTATAAAATATGGAATACTTGAGTAGTGGCTACTTAACTACATCTATGCTAATTTTTACGCATGTAACATTTTGAAAATTTACCTAGGAGTGTTTGGCAAATTGTTTTTTTGTCATGTTAATCATTTTTATTTAAATAATGGCATCTGTGAACACAGTACTGTAGAAGTTCACTCAAAGTTCCTGTCTCATAGAGAACACAAACAGATGAATACATTTCCAGGGCTGGCGTTAATTTTTCAGCATAAAAAATTGAATGTCCAGCACGCAGTAACCTTTTACATCACGTACTAGCTAATAGCCTCATCAACATACATTTACATGTGATATACGCTATTAGCTATGCGCTAGTTTGGTTGAGTGTTCTGGATGCGCTAACCTCGGTATTCCATTGGGCTAAGTCTAACGCATCCAAAACGCGGGTTGACGCACACTTTCAGCAGCATGCTAACCTTAGCATCTGTTATTGCATCGGCCTGACTGAATGGGGAATTGAGGAATTAAAAATGGGATCCAACCATGTGACTGACCTGCCAGTCCTAGTCGTATCATATGCGTGGAATTCACTGGAAGAGGTTATACAAATCCTTGACCATTTACTTTTGATCTTAAATATTTGTTGTATATGGTACTATGTTGTACTTCTCAATAATATGGGGACAGACAATACCATCAAGCTCTTGATTTAAAATTCTCCTATGTTACCCTAGTCTTTTACACTTAAAACACAGACTTTTTAAAACCAAGAAGTTGAACAGTAAGAACTTGTTTTATTTTCCACAGGAACAAATATGAGATTGTTTAAATATGTAGTTCCATGGATAATGTATTGTTTTGCTTGTTAAAACAAATGAAAATCAATGTAAAAAAAAAACAAACAAACCAAAAAAAACAATGAAAAAGAAAAACAAAGAACAACGTTCTTGGAGAAAACGTTCTTTCTCTTGGAGTGCATATGATTTCTGTATCTGTTACTGCAAAGGGAGTTAACACAGAAGTAGCTAAAAATCTGGCAACTGTTCCAAGTGGTAACAATGTAATCAGCTGGTGTTAAAGAAAGGCACTCTATAAACTGATTTAGTGCTGGCCATGTTAGGATAATTATTTGTAAAAGATTGATTTTATTTGTAGGGTTTACTGATTTTTTACTCCTCAGAGAGAAGATTTCTCTCACATTGATCTAGAAGCAAGTTGTCTTGCAGCCCCTCATTCCCAAATGTGATGGTATTGATATAATTGTTTACTACAGATATTATCTCCACTTTCTGAATTTTATTTTGTTGATACACTATATTGCTAACATGATTATGTCCATATAAATATTGTCTCTTAGCCCTTGGGAAATTATTTGTATAAAGGGGGGTGCCATTTTCTACCCCATGGAAAATGTCCCTGCCCTTCACAATCATTCAGAATGTGGCTACAGCTGGTCTGCATGCCCTCAGTTTGCCAGGGGGTCTCAACAAATTCTGTCCTTTGGTGATAATGGAGAGGTTTAGTGTCTTAGGGAAGAGCTATGGGAAGGGGTAAAGTAGATGCTTGGGTATACTATATAGGGAGAGGAGCAGTCATGAGAGAAAAGGAGGTGATATGTCCCCTGTGTAAATCCCTGATGACCTCATTTGGAAAACTGTGTACAGTTCTGGAGACTGCACCTTCAAAAGGATATAAACAGAATGGAGTCAGTCCAGAGGATGGATACTAAAATGGTCAGTGATCTTCACTGTAAAGCATATGGAGACAGACCTAAAGATCTATGCATATATACCCTAGAGGAAAAGTGAGATAAGGGAGATATGACAATAACATTTAAATTCCTTAGAGGTATCAATACACAGAAGGAAGGTCTCTTTCAATAGAAATAAGAATCTGGAATGAGTGGTCATGGGTTAAGGATGAAAGGTGATAGATTCAGTTGAAATCTAAGGAAATATTATTCTTTACAGAAATGGTGGTGGATGCATGGAACAGCCTCCTACAGGTGGTGATGGAGACAAGGACAGTATCTGAATTCAAAAAGCATGGGACAAACAGAGGACCTCTCTCGGGGAGTGGTAGGAATTGTAGAGCTGAGCAGTTGTGTGAATGGGCAGACTAGACAGACCATATGGTCTTTTTCTGCTGTCATATTTCTATGTTTCTATGTATTCTAGTAGCTAATCTGCCTCTGTCAATCACAGAGATTGCTTCTGTCAGGTCAGTTCCCTCCCTGTCAATTACTGACAATAGCTAGTTAATTGTTTAAGGGACCTTTTGACTTAAGTGCGCTAAAATTACATGTTGATGTGAGAGTTTAATATACAGTAACATGCTATTCCCTAAACTTCTGTAAGTGTATTCTGCATAAAACAGAAGGCTTGCCATACTGGATCAGACCAAGGGTCTATGAAGCCCAGATTAGTAAATTAGTGTCACAGCCACTTATACTGCAGATGGTAAGATATGGATGTTACAACAGAGGGAATGCATTAGCAGTATTCACATGCAGGGCAAAGGAGAACATGAGGTGAGCCAGCATCATTTGATGTTGTGGAACCAGCAGGACACAGGAGTGAGTGCCAATTGACCCTGTCCCCAAAGAAGCAGGGAGAGTTTTATATTGGGAAGGAGGACCTTTAATAAAGCTGGTTCCAGGAGGAGATGGAGGACATGGAGGATGAGTATCTAGTTGAGAGAGGAGGCTTTTGCCAAGCAGGGGATTAGTAATGCTCTAGAAGGGATTGATGGTTTCATAGGGAGAAGGAGTATTCCTGGGAAGTGGGGAGGGGGGCCTTCTCCAGTGGGGGAGTGTTTAATCTGTGAGGGGAGCTCTTTGAATGGGGTTTTCTTCAGTCACTTTAAGAAGAGTGGGGGGAGGGCCAGGAATGAGACAAAACTAACTAGGTGTTAGCTTTCCAATGTTCTCAAGAAAATCTTTTGAGGTGTAATTAATTTTTGGTGTTAATTGTTGTGAGAAACAGTTTTAGTGGACCCTTGGGCCGGCCTGCAGGAGACTGGAGGAAGATGGACTATAGTCTCTTCTAGGGATGTGCAGAGCAAAATTTTATGTTCATATTTGTTATGTCCGAAAGGGGGTCCCACTTGCGGCCAATATGGACATAAAAAAAATCCAATGAGTTGGGTATATGTACATATGTGCAAAAAAAAAATTTAAACCCCCTCACCCTCCTTAATCCCCCCCCCCAGACTTACCACAACTCCCTGGTGATCGAGCGAGGAGTGAGGACGTCATTTCTGCAATCCTTGGCGAGAAGCATGTGACGTCGGTGGCACGTCGAGTGACGCGGCGTCACGTGATTCCCGGCGAGTTTGCGCCGGACGGCTCGTTCGGCCCAAAAAGAACTTTTGGCCAGCTTGGGGGGGCCTCCTGACCCCCCCAAGCTGGCCAAAAGTTCTTTTTGGGCCGAACGAGCCGTCCGCCGCGAACGAGCCGGGAATCACGTGACGCCGACGTCACGTGATTCCCGGCAAGTTCGCGCCGGACGGCTCGTTCGGCCCAAAAAGAACTTTTGGCCAGCTTGGGGGGGCCTCCTGACCCCCTCAAGCTGGCCAAAAGTTCTTTTTGGGCCGAACGAGCTGTCCGGCGCGAACTTGCCGGGAATCACGTGACGTCGCGTCTGAGTGACGCGGCGCCACGTGATTCCCGGCTCATTTGCGCCGGACGGCTCGTTCGGCCCAAAAAGAACTTTTGGCCAGCTTGGGGGGGCCTCCTGACCCCCCCAAGCTGGCCAAAAGTTCTTTTTGGGCCGAACGAGCCGTCCGGCGCGAACGAGCCGGGAATCACGTGACGCCGGCGTCACTCGACGTGCCGCCGACGTCACATGCTTCTCGCCAAGGATTGCAGAAATGGCGTCCTCACTCCTCGCTCCATCACCAGGGAGTTGTGGTAAGTCGGGGGGGGGGGGGGATTAAGGAGGGTGAGGGGGTTTATATTTTTATTTTGGCTCAACAATCGCGATTTCCCACATATCGAACATATCTATGTTCGATATGTGGGAAATCCGATCGTTTATGTCGAATCAATTTTTTAAGTAAAAAAAAAATATGAGTTGCGTTTTACTAATGCGGTCAATCCGAATGCACACCCCTAGTCTCTTCTAGGGACAGGCCGGGAGGCGGATACCAGGCAGGAGGTGGACGAACAAGCTTCACCCTGGAAGCCGGTACTCCCACAGGAGGAGCCCGTAGGAGCCCGGCCGCTGGGACTTAGGTGATCAGAGTCTGGATCCAAAGCAGGGCGGATACTGGAACTGGACTGGAGCTGAAGTGAGACAGGTTACTGGAACTGGACTGGAGCTGAAGCTAGACAGGTACTGGAACCGGACCTGAACTGAAGCAAGACAGGTTACTGGAATCGGACCGGAGCTGAAGCAAGACTGGTACTGGAACCGGACTGGAGCTGAAGCTAGACAGGTTACTCGAACCGGACTGGAGCTGAAGCTAGACAGGTACTGGAACCGGGCTGGAACTGAAGCAGGAGAGGTTACCGGGGCTGGACCGGAGCTGAAGCAAGACAGGTACTGGAACCGGACTGGAACTGAAGCAAGACAGGTACTGGAACCAGACTGGAGCTGAAGCTAGACAGGTTACTCGAACCAGACTGGAGCTGAAGCTAGACAGGTACTGGAACCAGGCTGGAACTGAAGCAGGAGAGGTTACTGGGGCTGGACCGGAGCTGAAGCAAGACAGGTACTGGAACCGGACTGGAGCTGAAGCTAGACAGGTACTGGAACCAGACTGGAACGGAAGCAAAACAGGTTACTGGAACCAGGCTGGAACTGAAGCAAGACAGGTACTGGAACCGGGCTGGAACTGAAGCAGGAGAGGTTACTGGGGCTGGACCGGAGCTGAAGCAAGACAGGTACTGGAACCGGACTGGAATTGAAGCTAGACAGGTACTGGAACCGGACTGGAACGGAAGCAAAACAGGTTACTGGAACCGGGCTGGAACTGAAGCAAGACAGGTTACTGGGACTGGACTGGAACAGAAGCAAGACAGGTTACTGGAAGCAAGCAGGAACAGAGGCAAGACTCGAGAGCCAGAGCACAGCGAGGCTCAGGCAGGAACAGAGTTGCTTGGGCAAGCACACTCCGGGGCTCGGAGCAACTGAGAACCACAAGGAACCCTGTTGCAAGGCAAAGTTCTGGGATCCGCGGTGGCCTTACATAGGCCGCCACGTCTGACGTCAGGCGTGAGGCGGAGTCTTCTGTGGCGGGAAAAGGCCTTCATAAGTGCGGCTCGTGCTCGTACCTAGGAAGGAGGTGTCCCGGAGGGGCTTCTTGGCGGTGTCCCTCCCGCGGGAACGCCGCGGATCAGGCCACTGACTCCCCAAGGTGGAATGGGACCATGGAGGTAAGGGCCGGGTCGCAACACTCGCGACCGGGACCGAACAGTTAATAGTCACATTTACACATTTTTCCATTAAAGTGAGCTGTGTTAAGCTTAAATGAGCTGATAAGCAAATTAAAGAGATCACTTAATGCAAAGATCAGTATTAATGAAAAAAATATCCATATTAAACAACTGAAATGCATGTTAATGGTGATTAGTTTATTTTAAGGCTTTAACACTGTTTAATAAATGGGCCCCTAAGTGTCTCACTAACTAGTAGTCTGAGTGACTATTCTGCTTAACTGTTTCAGTGAAAGGAAGACAGGAAGTTGGTCGAATCTTGCAGGAGATATGCATAGTTAGCATACTCTAACACAGGCTTCCCAAACTGTTGGGATCCCAAATGAGATCATAAAACCTTCAGCTGAGAAGTCGGCATGAGGAGGGATTAGAGCCACTGCAGGGCCCGTGAGCTTGCACTGGCTCACAGGCCCCATGGCAACTTTTGTTACTAATTCTACTGCTGCTTGCTTGCATATCACTGTTGGGCTTAGGACTAGCCATGAGGGGAGGGAAGGGGGATGGCTGGATGTACATGGGCTAGTAAAGATTGCCACTGCATCTCTCCTCTCATCCACCACTGAACCTATCCAGGAGAAAAATGTATCTTCTGTTATCAGCCAGTCCTCTCTTCTTACCAGCTGTCATCCACCTTTAGCCTAGGCCCCAAAGAAAAATGTTGCTCCTGTCCCTGGACCAGCAGAGTGTTTAGAGAAGGGTCTGTATGAAGGGTGGGATTAGAAGGGGTTTTAAGGTTAGATCAGCTGTAGAGGAGGTGGCTATGGAGAGTGTGAGAGAGAGAGAGAGAGAGAGAGGCAATGAAAGATGATTAACTGGAAGATGTAGGAAAGGAGCTGGAGAGAGAAGGGTGATCACTCAGCGGGGGAGATGTGAGAGAAGTGTTGGATAGGAGGAAGGTGATAGATGATAGAAAGGATGGAAGGGAAGATGGAATGGAGGATGTGGTGAAAGGGAGGGGATGACAGAGGATCAGTTAGAAGTTGATGGAAGGGCTTGTTGATGGAAGAGGATCAGCTGAGGGATATGAAAAAGGCTGGGAAGGAAAGAAGACCTGGCAGATATAAGAGGCTGGAGATTGAGAGAGGGGATAAGCTGGAGGAGTGGAGTTTAGAGGGTAGGTACTCTGGAAGAGGTGAAGGATGAGAGAGAGCATCAGCTGGAGTGTGGTGACAGTGAGAATGGAGTGATTGTTGAAGGGGAGCCACACCCCTGCTAATTTGTTTTGGTCATCCTCTGGGTCATGAGAAATTTCAACTGTTAAAATGGGGTCATATTGGCTAAAAGTCTGGGAAGCTCCGCTCTAGCAGATATATAATACCTCTATCTAGTTACTCGCATTTCCCCAGACTATGTTCACCCCACCAGAGCTCTGTCTGTTTGATATCACCATCAAGCACAGGAGTGACAGATATAGCAGCAAGAGTCTCCCATACTAGGCATCCTTCACGGAGTGGGAAGGGTGTTTACAAACATATCCCCTATGTCTGATAGAGAGAACACATACTATAGTCATTAATGCTAGTTGTTATACAGTGATCCAGTGTCACGGTTTTGCCTGCCATGCAGCCTCACTGTGCCCTAAACCTGTCCACTATGTCACCTCCCCAACAGCAGAGGCCTCCAGTGAGCTCTGTTCCTAGCTACCTGAGCCATCTGCTCACTGGCCACCTGATTCAGTCTGTGGTGTAGTCTTCTCCACACTGGGGGGTCCTCAGCGAGCGTCACCTACAGCCTTGCCAGCCTTCTCCTTGCTGCTCGCAACACACCCAAGCTCTAGCCCCATTTAACCCTGCCTTGTGAGAACGTAGATTGCCTCTACAAGGGGGTCACCCTTATTTAAACTCCGGTCCCTTGTGACGTGACTATCCTCCTGCTTTCAAGGGCCAAGAGTTAATGAACTGTTATGAAGACGGTGTCAGTTGGGAGTCAGTAGGTATTCACAAGGGAGGTGGCTAAGAGGAATACCCTCCTTCCTG
The DNA here is from genome assembly GCF_901001135.1 of Rhinatrema bivittatum. Classification (NCBI taxonomy): domain Eukaryota; kingdom Metazoa; phylum Chordata; class Amphibia; order Gymnophiona; family Rhinatrematidae; genus Rhinatrema; species Rhinatrema bivittatum. Next base: position 205,363,176 of record NC_042616.1, on the reverse strand, counting down.
TGAGGGCACTTTCCTAGGACCAAGGGGAATAACAGCCACCCAAACAGTCCCTTGGTGTAAGAGAAGGAAGGCAGAGTTGTTAGATGAAAAATGAGATGAAATCACTGTTTGTTAGTTTTTTTTATTCAATTTATTAATAAATTATTAAATAACTCTTTCATAAATAGTATACTAAGAACTGATAACAATCTTCATTCTTTTCAGAATATAACCAGATCACAGAACCAGCTTTGCTCTTTTCTAGCATTTCTTCAGATATGTATCTTTTTCTATATATATATATATATATATATATATATATATATATATATATATATATATATATATATATATATTTTAAAACCATTAAGAATGCATATTCTGTAATTATCAAAGTGTATTATTTTAAGAATTGTGTCTTTCAGGTGACAGAAATGTAACTTGAAACTTCCTTTCTGTTGTCTTCCAGGTAATTCAGGTAAGAATACATTCTTTTATAACTTTGTTCTTTTTCTTTTCTTTCCTTTTCTATGTTTACTGATATTTGTTTCATCTTCTTTTAATCTTTACTTGTATGTCTTTGAGGTACCTATTAACTATTACTTAGTTGTTGGGGATGGTGTGTGGTGCACACACCTAGCTTTTATCTTGATTGGTAGTTCCCTCTGTCTTCTTTCTTCTCTTCCTACTCCCTATCTCTTTAACAAAATCAACAAGAGAGTCTACCTCCCTTCCCCTCAAGTGTGCAAGTCTCAACAACATTCAGGTCGATACTGTAACGTGCGGTTGAAGATTTCCCGTCTGTAACGTGCTGGGAGCGCACAATTCGGACGCGTAAGGCGATTCAGCGATAGTCTCCAGTTTCAAGCGTCCTTAGCGCTTCTTAAAACAGATGCATAACCCTTTCCGCACGCAGCATGTATATGATATGTAAATGAACAAATTAGCTGTATAATGAAGGAATTAGCTATTCCCCTCCGATACTGTGACGCGCGCTCAGATTATCTCCTTTGTAACCCGCTATTTTGCCGCGTCCTTAACCTGTTAGATTACCGCTACCCTCTACTTGGTGTTAGTGTGGTGTTCGAAAATTAAAACGGGAATAAAGTGTAAAAAATGGTGTAACAAAAGTGTTAAAACATTGCTTACCCTGCCCTGGCCCCGTCCGGTCTCCGGTGGCAGCCCCAGTCCAGTCCCCCTCCTCCCGAAGCAAAAAAAAAACCGAAAAGTAGCAAGGCTCGGGCCTGCTACGGTAGTCCCTTCTCCCTTCTCCTCTCCTCCCGATTTCGGCGCTCAGGCGGCCGGTGGGCGTGCATTCATCCAGGCAGAGGGAGCTGGCGGTGAAAGCGGCCTCCGGCTCCCTCTGCCTGGATTAATGCACGGCCCCCGCCGGCAGCGAATGAATGCCGGCGGGGGCCGTGCATTCATCCAGGCAGAGGGAGCCGGAGGCCGCTTCGCCGCCGGCTCCCTCTGCCTGGATGAATGCACGCCCACCCGGCCGCCTTGAGCGCCGAAATCGGGAGGAGAGGAGAAGGGAGAAGGGACTACCGTAGCAGGCCCGAGCCTTGCTACTTTTTCAGTTTTGTTTTTTTTTTTTGCTTCGGGAGGAGGAGACAGGACTGGGGCTGCAACGGAGACCGGACGAGGCCAGGGCAGGTGAGCGGGGACTGGGGGATAGTTTGCCGATCATCGGGGAAACATAACTGTCCACTTCCTGGTACCTGTCATTTCAAATGTCATTTGAAATGACATTTGAAATGACAGATACCAGCGCGGCCGTGAAGCGTTACAACCCGCGAACCCAGGATACTGTATAGGCGCTCTATACAGTTAAAATGGGTTTGCGTGGGCCTAACGCTTGCCTAAGGCTTCGCAGCCGCGGCATGCATTTGCATGCAATTTGAGAGAGAGTATCGAGCGGTAGGTGAAGAGAAACTGTGCGTGCGGGGAACGAGGGTGCGCCACTGACACTGCCTCACTGTTTCTTACCGCGGCCTTAGAGTATCGACCCGTTAGTGTTTACTGCATATCTATTTATATTAAAAGAAAAGAATAATTTATTTGGCCCTATCTGAGGAGAAAGAACTTTACTAGCATTTCCACTCGCATTTATAGACTGTTATCACTGACTCCCAAAGCCTAGAACTGTTTCATTTCTTTTTTGCTATGCTAGTAGCATATGAGGTTGGCTCGGTCAGGGTTGTCACTTTGTTGTAACCCGGTAACCTTAACCTTTACTCCTTGTAAGCTCTGAAAAATGTGTAGGTCTGTGTTCTGTACACTAAACTTGTTATCTGAACAAGTTATTTCCACTTTAAACATACACCTTTCAGCCCCTCTCTGACTGTGCTTCCTCTCTGGTCAAGTTCAGCCTCTGTTCTCTTTAAATTCTAAACTGTTTTTTTGCTTTTCTGCCTTCACTGGATCACTGTGCAGTGGATGCCGTCAGGTTCTATTTTTAATGTTGGCTAGGCATTCCCTAAATTAGTGCTGGTCAGCTTGTTTATGTCCCTGGGTTAACTATATAGAAGTTCAGAAATATTTCTATTTTAATTTTATTAAAGCAATGCTTGATATCTTAAATTGTACCTGTGCTTTAACCCATTCTAATGCTGCTGACCTGCTCACCGGTTGCTAGTGAAGCAGTTTCCACATAACCTTCGAGATGGTTACAGAATCTCCAAGGTTGTCCTGGTAGTCCTTGATTTTCTGGGCTATTTGGGTCAGTGCACTAATTTTGGGGATGGATGCTACCATTTGTCATTTGTTTCCTTCTTTTCAATTTAAAAAGGCTCACTGAGTTTTCTTTTTAATATAAACGTATTTCCCATTTTGCTAAACACATACAGGTCACCACTGGTTCCAAAAATCATTTCTTAGCCCATTATGGACATCTTTATCATGGCATCTGGGCTTCCCCAAGGCCTCGGTGCCATTTGCCTACATTTTAAAAAATGTAGGCAAAAAATGGCACAGCAGCAGCAAGGATGGGGCATTCACCTGATCATGGACCTGGTAGGCAGAAGCAGCAGCCACAGCGACAATCAGGACTGTCAGCATGTCGGGGCTTCCCCAAGGCCCTGACATGTCTCCGATACAACATGGGTAAAGAAGGGAACGAGCGGCATCAACAGGAAACAGGAGGGCCTGGCCTCAGCTAAGCTCGGACGCCATTCCACTCAATCGGCCACCCCCCACTTCACTGCTTCCCTCTAACAGCAGACCCAGCCTCCTTCTTTGCAGCTTACCACTGCTCACTCGCAGGATTGCAGCAGCAGTATCAGCATCTGGTCTCCCTCTCCTCCATTGCTCTGGACATTGGACCCTACTCCAGGTATTTACTTGTTTATTTATCATTTCTGGGCACCCTATTTTACTTGGCTGTCTGACCTGGCTGCTTTTACCCTTGTGGCCTCTGAGCCTTCTTGTTTCTTGCTCCTTCTCTTGCAGCCTATCTAGGCCTCACCTTGCCTTGTGACCTCTGGGCCTTCTGTCTCCTTGAACCTTGCTCTGTGGCCTACTATCTTGCTTCTTAGACTCAGGGCCTTCTGTCTCCTTGTACCTTGCTCTGGGCCTACTCGGGCCATACCTTGCCTTGTGGCTTCTAGGCCTTCTGTCTCCTATTTGCTCCTTGATCTACTCAGGCCTAACCTAGCCTTGTGTCCTTAGGGTCTGCTTCTATATTGCACCTTGCTCAGTGGCCTACTCAGGCCTTACCTCACCTTCTGGCCTCCAAGCCTTATGCTTAGTGGCCCACAGGCATTCAGTATTACTGCCTTCGGATCTCAGTGTTCTTTGTTCTATGTTGTCTTGTCTAGTCCTGTTCTTTTCTGGTCTTGTGTTCCCCTGCCCAGTCCAGTTCCTCCCAAGCCTTTGTCTGTATCCAGGCCTCATCCCTGCTTAGTATCCTCTCCAAGCTTGTCCAGCCTGTTCCAGTGTCCAATCCTCAGCTCCCTGCCTATTCCATACTCAGGCCTCTGCTTCAGTCTATCTCTGCCCTCAAAGTCCAACTTATGCCAGACCTCAGTTCCAGCTTGTGCTTGTCCTGCCTTGTCCAGCCTGTCCCATGTTTAGCCTCATCCAGCTAAGCCCTACCAGTCTCCAGAACCCAAGGGCTCAACCTGCAGGGGAGGGGGACTGGCTAGGCTAAAGACCATCCCTTGTCCAGCCTACAGTCCTGTACCACACACCTGTGGGGATGTATCCTAACCCCAGCCAGGCACCCCATGACAGAATGTAGAGGCCAAAGAACCTCCACAATAGTGGAGCCAGGGCTCCTTGCCAAGATACAAAATCAGGTACAGAGTCTCATTATTATTCTACAGGCATTCCCTCTGGTGTCTCCGAACTGTATCCCAATGCACTCCTGGCTCTGTGTGATGCTTTGTCTGTACCACCTGCCAGGTCCTGAAGCCACTAACTATTTAGAATGCATTGTATGTCACTTTGCAAACTTTACATTATGGGGCTGTTCTAAATGCTAGGCTACTAATCCTACTAATGTCTGCAGCTGGGCTACAGTCCAACTTGATCTCAAACTAACAATACCCTTGCCTGATGTTGCAAGTCCTCTTCAGACCCAGCACATTAGCAATGCAGCAAATGCATGGCAACAAATGCGCTGCTATTTCCTACCTGTTTGGGGTGTGGCTCTGTTAATCCAACCTGGTGGAAGTGTCAATGTATCTCTGGGTATCTGCCTGAAGACAGAGCCTGTCCAATTTGCCCTGACTCCAAGCCAGCTCCCAGAAAAACCTTAGAACTTCAAAATATAAGAAAATGCAACCAGCAAAAGCCTAAATTTCCCTCTGCAGAGGCAAAGACAGCTTCCAGATCTAGTCCAGGTTTTCTGAAAACCACACTTGCTAGCTCAGTGTCTGCCATGCAAATTCTAAAATTCTGTTCACACAGGAGCTGTCTCTCCAAAATTATTCAGCATGGTCTCCCTGGAATTGACAACTAACTCCATTTCAGCCACAGACTTCCCAGATCCAAGTAATTCCAAGTATCAAGAACTAAGCACCTGTAGAAATCACTTCTGTTTTAACATCCTGCACAGCTCCCCTAAGAAACACAGAGAATTCAAGCATGCCAGGTGAATTTAAAACCCTACCAGTCTCTGATTACAGTGCTTCAGCGGTTTCTCCTGCTCAGATCTTAGGCGACAGATTCTCAGAAGCAGAGAGGAATAACTGACTCAGCCAGAACCCAGCAATCCACCAGATGCCTCTAAGCAGCTGCTAATGAAACCTGCTGTGGCTCACCAGAAAGCAGCATGTTCTTTTGCTGGCCCCATCCTGAGTATACAAAACCCAGTAATTAACTCCACTCCTGATGCACATAATGTGTTCCAGCTTTCTGTCTACACCACAGCAGCAGCCTAGTCACCTGGGAAATCTGTGTGCTTCACTCTAACCAAACTATGAGAAAACACTGGTAATGCCTTTGCTTCAGTAGGAGCTTGAATCCAGCAGTCATAGTCCTACCTCAGGCCTCTGCAGGACTCCCTTCCTACCGTTCCACCCCAGAAAGGGGGTGTCCTTCTGGCTCGGGCTGGCTGAACTAGTTCAGCCAGCCCGAGCCAGAAGGACACTGTTTTTACCACCCAGCTTCACAGTAAGCACTGTTCCAGATGTCATTTGTCAGGAAGGAGATGCAGTTCCAGGCATTCAGTGCCCACAGGGAGGTGCTGTTTAAGGTGACAAGTGCCAGAAGAGTGGTGCTACTTCAGATGTCCAGTGGCAGGGAAATTCCACTCCAAATGTCCAGCACCAGGAAGGTACCATCCATGATTCCTAAATGCCCAGAAGGAGGCGTTATTTCAGACACTCAGTGCCCAGAGGGAGGCACTGCTGTAGCCACCAAGCGCCCAGAAAGTGGCACTATTCCAGACACTGAGCACCCAGAGGGAGGAGCTATTTGAGGACATTCAGCACCTAGAGGGAGGCGCCTGTTCCAGTATCCAATCCTCACCTCCCTACTTGTTCCATACCCAGACCTCTGCTTCCAGTCTGTCTCTGCCCACAATCTCTAGTTTGTGCCAGACTTCAGTTCCATCTTGTGCCTGCCCTGCCCACTCTGTTCAGCCTGTCCCATCATGCCCAACCTTGCCCACCTGAGGCCCTACCAGCTCCCTAGAATCTAAGGGCTCAACCTGCGGGGGGACAGGGCTGAAATGTAGGTACTCATGTAGCTGGATCTGTCTGGCAGCTACATGCTCTTCCTTTTGATCAGGTTTGATCAGCAGAAAGAAGGGGGCCTTCCAGTCTTTTGCATAGAGCATATACATGTATGATTTTTTTTACCTGCCAGGGAGAGGTTGTATGTGTGCACCCAGTGGAAAGAGCTCCTGACTCTCAGAGAATGAGTCTGATGTCTGGAGGCCAGAGTGGCAGACCTGGAGGAGCTGAGAAAGATAGAGAAGTATATAGATGAAACCTTCAGGGACAGTAGTAGCCAAGTCTCAATTCCAGTCTGGCAGCCTTCAATTTGGAAGGTCTCCTGGGTCAGAAATCATCAACCTTGTGCAGCAGAATATGCCTCCTATAGCAAGGACCTGCTCTCCATGGACCTAATGTGCAACTTAGATAGGATTTTAAACCGTGCTGGGGAGGAGCCGGCTGTCACAGTACATGTGGCTACCAACAAAATACAAAAATGTGGCTCGAGTTTCAGGAAGCCAAATTTTCACACTTACGTAGAAAGCTGAATCCTGATTCTCTGAAATGGCTCTCCTGTTCCACATGCAGGTCCCCAGAGGCAGGTAGAGCTCTGGAGTCTCAATGTGTGGATGAAACGATGATGCAGGGAAGAGGGATTCAGTTTTGTAAGGAACGGGGGAACCTTTTGGGGAAGGGGAGTCTTTTCCAAAGGGATGGCTCCACCTTAACCAGAATGGAATGAGGCTGCTCTAGCTAACCTTTAAAAAGGAGACAGATCAACTTTTAAACTAGAACAAGGGGAAAGCCAACAGTCGCTCAACATGCATAGTTCAGAGAAAGGTATCTTCGAAGGATACTAATGAAACAGAAGAATTAGGACAGAGGTTCCAATAAAAACAGCAGTATGTCATGTGCCTATAAGTAAAGAATCACCTGAGCTAAAAAGATTCCAAATTATCTCTGCCAGCTGAAAAGAAGGCTGTTAATACAAACAAAAAACACGCTTGAAATATCTGTATGCCAATGCCAGAATTCTAAGAAGTAAAATGGGAGTTAGAGTGTATAACAGTGAATGATGAGATAGAATTAGTTGACATCTCAGAGATATGGTGGAAGGAGGAAAACCAATGGAATAGTGCTACAAATAATACTGCAATGATAGGGAGCAGCAATTTGGTGGAGGGTGGCGGTTTATGTCCAGGATGGCATAGAGTCCAACAAAATAAAATCCTGCACGAGTCTAAATGCCCAATAGAATCTTTAATAGAGATGTGAATCGGAACCGGAATCGGTTCCGATTCCGGTTTCCGATTCCACATTGTTAATTTTTTTTTGTGCGGCCCGATCGCGGTTTTGTTTATCGGCTGTGCCTGAGCCGATAACAAAAAAAAACCACCCGACCCTTTAAAACTGTTCCCTTAGCTTTCCCCACCCTCCCAAACCCCCCAAAAACTTTTACAAGTACCCTCGTGGTCCAGTGGAAGTCCCGGGAGCGATCTCCCGCTCTCGGGGCCATCAGCTGCCACTAATAAAAATGGCGCCAATGGCTCTTTGCCCTTACCATGTGACAGGGTATCTGTGCCATTGGCCAGGCCCTGTCACATGGTAGGAGTAATGGACGGCCGGCACCATCTTTAAAAATGGCACGGGCCATCCAGTGCTCCTACCATGTGACAGGGGCCGGCCCATGGCACGGATACCCTGTCACATGGTAAGGGAAAAGGGCCATCGGCGCCATTTTGATTAGTGGCAGCTGATGGCCCGAGAGCGGGAGATGGCTCCCGGGACCCCACTGGACCACCAGGTACTTGTAAAACGTTTTGGGTGGGTTTCAGGAGGGTGGGGGAAGCTAAGGGAACAGTTTTAAAGGGTCGGGGTGGGTTTAGGGATTGTTTTGGTGTGCCGTTTTTCCCGCCCTCCCCCAAAATGATAAGAGAACTCCAGGAACAAAACTGTGGGGTTCTCTTATCGGGAGAGCCCCCGATTTCTGACGATTTTGAAAATATCGTCCAATATTTTCAATCGTCCGAAGCCCGATTCACATCCCTAATTTTTAAGGTAGAAATCTCGTGTGTTGGGAAGAATATAGTGATAGGTGTATACTACTTTCCACCTGGCCAAAGTGATGAGACATACAATAAAATGCTAAGAGAAATTAGGGAAGCTAGTCAAATTGGTACTGCAGAATAAATGCACATTTACCTCATGCATATTTATTGTGGATATCCTGAAAACCCGACTGGCTGTAGGGTCCCCAGGCCAGGTTTGGGAAGCCCTGCTCTAGCACTAAACTTTTAAAAGGGAAACTTCGATAAAATGAGAAAAAAAACTGAAAGGTGCAAGTATAAAAGTTAAGAGTGTAGAACAGGCGGGGACATTTAAAAAAAATACCATCTTAGAAGAGCAGGCCAGATGTATTTCATGCATTAAGAAAGATGGAAGGAAGGCCAAACAATCGATGATATGGTTAAAAGGTGAGGTAAAAGTGACTATTTTAGCCAAAAGATCTTTCAAAAATTGGAAGAAGGATCCACCTGAAAAAAAGTAGGAAACAGCATAAGCATTGGAAAGTTAAAAGTAAACCATTGATAAGGCAGGCTAAAAGAGAATTTGAAAAGAAGTTGGCCATAGAGGCTAAAACTCATAATACAAACCTTTTTAGATATATCCAAAGCAAGAAGTCTGTAAAAGAGTCAGTTGGACCTTTAGATGATCGAGGAGTTAAAGGGACACTTAGGGAAGATAAGGCCATCATGGAAAGACTAAATGAATGCTTTGGAGTCTACTGATGAGGATGTTGGGGAGATACCATTCTGGAGATGGTTTTCAATGCTGACAATTCAGATGAACAGACTCAAATCACAGGGAACCTGGAAGACGTAGTAGGCCAGATTGACAAAAAGAAGAGTAACACATCACCTGGACCAGATGGTATACACTCCAGGGTTCTGAAAGAACTCAAAAATAAAATTTCAGACCTAGTACATGCAATTTGTAACCTATCATTAAAATCAACCGTTGTACTTGAAGACTGGAAGGTGGCCAATGTTACCCCGATATATAAAAAGGGCTCCAGAAGTGATCCAGGAAACTATTGACCAGTGAGCCTGACTTCAGTGTTGGGAAAAATCATAGGAATATTATAAAGAATAAAATCATAGAACATATTATAGATATGATTTAATGGGACACAGCCAGCATGGATTTACCCCAAGGAAGTCTTGCCTCACAAATCTGTTATATTATTTAGAATGGGTGAATAAACGTTTGGATACAGGTAAACCAGTAAATGTGGTGTGTTTGGATTTTCAAAAGGCATCTGATAAAATCCCTCATGAGAGACTTTTAAGAAAACTAAAATGTCATGGGATAGGAAGTGATGTCTTTTCATGGATTGCAAACTGGTTAAAAGACAGTAAACAGAGAGTAGGATTAAATGGTCTTTTTCACAGTGGAAAAAGGTGAACAGTGGAGTGCCTCAGGTACGGGCGCTTTTTAATATATTATAAATGATCTGGAAAGGGGTACAAGTGTAGTTATCAAATTTGCAGATGACACAAAATTGTTCAGAGTAGTTAAATCACAATCTGCTTGTGATAAATTGCAGGAAGACCTTGCAAGACTGGAAGTCTGGGCATCCAAATGGCAGATGAAATATAATGTGGACAAGTGCAAGGTGATGCATATAAGGAAAAATAACCCATGCTGAAGTTACACAATGTTAGGTTCCATATTAGGAGTTACCACCCAGGAAAAAGATCTGGGCGTCATAGTTGATATTGCATTGAAATAGTTGGCTCAGTGTGCTGTGGTGGTTAAAAAAGCAAGCAGAATGTTAAGAATTATTAGGAAGGGAATGGCAAATAAAATGGAAGATGTCATAATGCCTCTGTGCCGCTCCATGGTAAGACCGCGCCTGGAATACGGTATGCAATTCTGTTCGCCGCATCTCAGAAAACATATAGTTGCACTGTTGAAAGTACAGAGAAGGGCAACCAAAATGATAAATGGCATGGAATGGCTCCCCTATCAGGAACAGCTAAAGAGGTTAGGGGCTGTTCCTCTGGAGAAGAGATGGCTGAGTTGGATATGATAGAGGTCCCCAAAATCATGAAAGTTCTTGAATGGGTAAGTGGGTAAGTGGTGAAACAGTTATTTACTCTTTAGGTTAATAAAAGAGCTATAGGGCACACCATGAAGTTAGCAGTAGCACATTTTGAATAAAATCAGAGACAGTATTTTTCACTCAGCGCACAATTAAGCTCTGGAATTCATTGCCAGAAGATGTGGTTAAGGGAGTTAATGTAGCTGGCTTTAAAAAGGATTGGATAAATTCCTGGAGAAGTCCATAAACTGCTATTAATCAATAGGGAATGGTCACATCTTGTTGCTGGCATTAGTAGCATAGGATCTATTTAATGTTTGGGTACTTGCCAGGTGCTGTGACTTGGATTGGCCACTGTTGGAAGCAAGATGATTGGCTTGATGAACCCTTGGTCTGACCCAGTATGGCATATCTTATGTTCTTATGCCTTTTGGTGCAGCAGGTTGGTGGTGCCATCATCTGGAAAAGCAACAGGGATCCAGAAGGTTGAATATTTAAGTAACAGTTGCACAGATGCTGGTGGCTGTTTGGATAATGGTGGGATGTTATGTTTGGATATGGGAGGGGAGGATTGCTGTGTATGAACTAAAACGGTATCTTGCCTGCTCAGCTACCTGGGAGGGTGGAGTCCATGGGAGGAAAATGCAAAAACTGTCTTGGTGTTGTGCCCATTGGTCGCAGATGGCTGCAACCTCTCTGTCTCACCTCTTATATCCCTCTCTCCTCTCCTCTGGGAAAGATGGCTGTCTCCGCTTCAGTTTGCCGTACTCTCCGGTGTCCCCGGACTGGTATGGGCAATTGCATTCGCCATGTTCTTCCTGAGGCCTCCTAGGGCTCGCGCGCATTACCTTCACCTTTGAATGCAATATGGCGGGAACTTCAGGGGTGTCCACACTGCATGACGTCACCTCCTCTGGGTACTTAGCCTCTGATCCCCAACACTGCTACGAGTAAGCAAGGATTCCGGTCCAGCTCATTTTGACCGCTTCTACGCTGCCCGCTTGGAACTCCTCCTACTATCCTCCGGAGTTCACGCTGATTCCAGGACGCTCTGGGTACCTGCTCCTCGGGAGCCCTGCCACTACTATCTACCCTCTGGGGCTGTCTCGCTTACTATCGACTGGACACCTGCTCCACGGGGTCGTCTATTCTTTTTCTCCAGGTACCCCTTCTAGAAGGACGCCCAGGTACTCGCTCTTCGAGTGCCTTGACGCTCCTGCCTCAACTGGGTTACCTGCATCTCATGGACCACGGCATCGGCTTTCTGCCGGCCTCACTAGCTTGTTACTGCAAAAGCTATAACCTTGACAGTAGCTACCAGCCTCATGAGTACACGCGCAAGCCCCGGGATACATGAAAGTCCCGGGGCTTGAAAAAATGGATGGGACGTGGTCAGGGCGGGGCAGTCCTGGGGTGGGGCATGGGCATGGCCAGAGGCCTCTCCACTGCTGCTGGGCCTGGAGATCGTGCGCCGGCACTCGGCTGGCACGCGCAACATACGCCTGCCCAAAGGCAGGCGTAAATAAAAGATTAAAGGTGGGGGGGAGGATTTAGGTAGCGCTGGGGGCGGGTTAGATAGGGGAAGGGAGGGGAAGGTGTGAGAGGGTGGAGGGAATGGGGAAAGCCATCGGGGCTCCCCTAGGTCTTGGTGCACACAAGGTGCACAAGTGTACACCCCCTTGCGCGCGCCAACCCTGGATTTTATAACATGCGCGCATCTGCCCTATAAAAGGTCTTTGCTCCTGGCCTTCGCAAAGTTCTGCCTGCAATTTCAAGATCCTCCAAGTTGCCTGTTCTATATTCCTGGTCTCCTGGTTCCTGTGATGTCCTGGTCTCTTTGTTATGTTCCCGAATCCAAGTCTTCACTTTGTTCTTGAATCCATATCCTTACCTTGTTCCTGGTTCTAAGTCTTGATCCTGTCCAGAGTCTTCAGTGTCTTTGTTTGCTGGTTCAAATCTTCGGATGTCCATCTCTGGTTATTAAGTTTGAGTTCTGAGTTCCTGGTCCAAGTTCCTGAGTCTGAGTTCCGAGATCCTGAATCTAAGTTCCTGAATCCTGTTTGTTTGTTTATTTATTTATTTATTTATTTAAATTAGTTTATATACCGTCGTTAAGCTGGGAACCATCACAACGGTTAACAATGAGGCACATTCCTCGTTCCTGAGTCCAGTGTCTACGACAAGCCCACAGGTTGTGTAAGGTGTGCAGTGGTGCTGGACCTCCTCAGTGCCATCATCTAGTTCCAAGTCTTCAGTGCCTTTGTGTAATTCCAAGTCTTTACCTTGTTCTGTCTTCAGAGTTATGTTCAAGCCTCCGTCATGTCTTATCTTCTCAGCCTCCATCTATCCTCACGTTCAAACTGCTTCCAAGTGGCAGTCCGATAGGGCTTTCAAGTGGCTGAAGGGCTACCCCAGAGACCAGCATTGCATTGCTGGGTCTCCCTTCCTGGTGCGTGCTAGATATCCAGGTGTTCCTGTTCCAAAGCAAGTGTGTTCCTAATTCCAAGACAAGAGTATTCCCGATCCAGTCAGCTTATCCCCAGATATGTTTGTCTGCCAGCAGTGTGGACTGCGGCCAGCTCTGGGATTGTGCAGGTTATGCTGCAGCACAGGGGCTCATGCACTCGAGCGTCCATCTGCGCTCGCAACAGGACCTATACAAGGGCATTAACATCTCTTTTTTCTTACTAGTTATTCCTCTCTCTATGCAGCCAGGCATTCTTCTGGCTTTAGCTATCGCTTTGTCACATGACCTTTGCATGGAGAAACATCAGGCAATGTTTAAAAATATAGGACACTTTTTTAATGTTTTTTCTGATGGTTTCAAGATATTTTTTATACTTTGCAAAAAAAATAGGAAAACTATTTTAAAAAAGTGTAAAAATTGTTCCCATAGAAAAAATGGGAACTGCTTGGCTACAGCCCTCCTCTAGCATGTATTGTCTGTCCTGAAGAATGTTAAAAGAAAATAAAAGAGGCATAAATATTTGATATTTGAGTGAATGAGTGCATATAGGCAGGTCTGGTCAGAGTGGAAGGTGTTAAAAAAGAATTTAAGCGCTGATTGGCTGGCATCATCCTTATCTCACCTGTCAATCAGTTTGATTGACAGTGTATCCATAAACTACTGACATGATAGCCCCCACTAGGTCCATCTGATTTGTTCCACCCCTCAACACACAAACACACACACACACTCTTCTAGGGGGGTTTAGGTACTTTTGGTCAGCACTGCTGATGTGTAGAACTTTTAGAAATGTTTGTAGTCTCTTCCTATTTGATTACTGGATTGCTCCCCCAACTCTGCTGCCACTTCCAACTCATCTCCATTTTGGAAGAGATTTGAATTTAATATAAAATGGTATGTCTATTTCTATTTCAAAGCTTCACAAATCATCAGTTAAAAAACAACAACTACTAATAACACTGAACTGAAACAAGAAAACTAGTATCCGGTTCCCAGACAAGAAGCCTGTGCTGGACCATTCAGGGTTTGCTAGCGAATTAATAATTCACAGCCCTGAAGAAACATGGGAGAGAAGTATAGGAACTAGATTCCCTACTGGCATTATATCTGAGGTCAGACTGATAAGTACTTTATTGATATGACTTGGTTCAAGGCTTGTTTTTAACTCTGCGAGGTTTACTTACTTTGCACATACACAACAGACTTTGGGTTATGCAGTTCCATTTGCCCTGCCTTTGATGCTCTGACACTTTCCAAAATCGTATCGTTATTTATTTTATTTATTTTGATTTGATATGTCACCTTATCAGATCCATTCAAAGCAAGTGAAAAATATAATTTAATAAGAGACATAAAATAACAATAATAATACATACATACATACACTGCACTAAACTGTACAATATATTCATAAAATACAGTATTTCAAACTATTCCAATAGACCTAAGGCTTACAGATTTTTCTCCAAATCTGCCATCACTGGAACTGATAAATGCCAGGTCAAACAATTATGTTCATTAAACAAACAAACAAAAAAAAGCACTTGAAGAGCTACTGCACAGTAGTGTATCCTTCCCTTCTAGACAGAGGAGATGCAGGATGCACCTCAGTACTACGCAGGAGAACGGAGAGAGAGAGAGAGAGATTAGCAGCGCTATAAAGAGGTAGACAGAGACTGACCGGGAGCGACCGCAGGGGACTTTGCTTCCTCGTGAGAAGAGGGAATAAAAGGCGTTAATGATCTCTCAGGCATCGGATCATCTTCTTGCCCAGGCTGGAGGTGAAGGGGAGGGAGGGGATTGCGCCGGGTCATCGCCCTTTAATCCTCGAGCCCTCAGCACACATCCCGGAGGGCCGGCAAACCAGGCACACTGCACACCCCCCCCCCCCCCCCGCCGCGGGGCTGCCGAGTGAACCTCCCTCCCCACAGGGCGCAGGATTTCCCGGTCTGGGCTGAGCTGAGCTTTCGTTTCCTCTCGTCGCGCCCGATCTCCAGCGGAGAAGAAAAGCTGCGCCGCAGGACCTTGCACTATTTGCATCCAAGGCCAGGCTCTTTTTCGCTAGGGATGACATCGCGGTATTCAAACACCCTTGTCCTTATACTACGCGCCTGTCTGTATTTTGCTGGACGAAGAAGCCAGCAGAGTTTTTTTCATGATTTGAGGAAAGATTTCGTTTTCGCCCGCAGCTCTCTGAAAACATACGACGTGAGCTGCTGCAATTTTCATGCGCTATCTCGATCTTTTGCGGTCTGGACAAAGTTCGATAGTATTAGGCAAAGTTATAGGATAACCAGGTTTAAAACAAGAGGATGGGAAACCGAGGGCAGGATAGAATGAAGAAAGTTAAATAGTGAAGTGCCCCAGGGATCTGTACTGGAACCGAGACTTTTTAATATATTTATAAATGATCTGGAACCGGCAGTGGTGAGTGACGTGTTTACATTGACAGATGATACAAAATTGTTCAAAATTGTCAGATTAGGAGCCTATTGTGAGGAGTTGCAAAAGGACCTTGCCAGAATGGGGAAACTGGACGTCTGAAGGACAGCTGAAATGTAATATGGACAGGTGCATAGTGATGCATATTGGGAAAATAATCCACACGAAAGGTATGACGCTAGGTTCCATACTGGGCATCGCCACTCAGGAACAGGATCTTGGAATCATGTATAAACACTCTGAAATCCTTGGCCCAGTGATAGCAGTCAAAAAAGGAAAAGGAATTTTAGATAAGGAAAGGAATGTAAATAAAACAGAGGATATCATCATCATGTCTCTGTATCAATCCATGGTGCAACCACACCTTGAGTATTGTGTGCAGTTCTGGTCGCTCCAACTCAAAAAAGATATAGCAGAACTGGAAAATGCACAGAGAAGGTCAACCAAATGATAAAAGGGTTGAAACAGCTTCCCAATGCGTAAAAGCTCTTTAGCCCGTAGGTCCCCTGGGAGGGGGTTGTCACTTCCCAGGAAGGCATTACTTTCGGGCCACGTGGCACTTTAAAGATCATCCTGGAGCCATTGGGATGCGTGTTAGTATCCAGAAGGCTCCAGGAAAAAATAACTACTCATCTCTGAAATGCAATAAAATAATGGGGTTGAATTTTTTCTGTCAGCTGTGCTATTTTATTTACATTAAATTGACTAGTAATTAACTGCTTTGCCTTGATTAGTTAATTTTATGCATACAAATGCATGCAAAGCATTCATGGAATTTAAAAAAAAACAACACGTGATATCACACAATATCACGCGATATCATTGCGTTATAGAGATATTGCATAATAAACAGCATTTAATGTTCATTAAACTATGTTTAGCACACATAATTGTGGTTTAGTAAATTTAGCCTTAGATTGTAAACCCTCTGGAGGTAGGGAAATAACTATAGTATGCGAATGTAATCTGCTCTGAAGTGTCTGAAAAGTGGAATATAAATCAAATAAATAAATAAATAGAGAAATCAGACCTGACCACAATAATTCCTGCAGTGATCTCCTCACTGCTGGACCACTGTAATACATTATATATTAAAAAAACCCAAACTATGTAATCAAACTTTAGCCCACAATGGGAGAAGGATACCATAAAAAGATGAATGAAATTTATACAGAGAAAAATAAAAGCAGCCAATAAGGCAATGGCAGCGGCAGCGGCAGCCAATCTAGGCAATGGTAAACTAGGAGAAGATGAAACCAGAGGGGGGAACAAGGGGTTTGTCTCTGAATTATAAAATTAGACAATTGTTTCTACATCAAACTATATATTTTGACCCCTTGCAATTTTACCACACACTTACAGGGGAAATTTAGCCAGAACAAAGCCCCAAGTTTCAGCACCCCACGTCTCAACAACAAAAACCTCTTTCTTCTAATCTGAGTTGCTTTTGCAACATCTGGATATTTATTAACCCGATAATTCAAAAAAGAATTTAATCTACCATAGAAAGTGTCTCAGCACTGAATCCCGATCTGATTCCACATTAAGGGCCGGATTTTAAAACAGCCATGTGCATGTTATAAAATCCGGGGTTGGCGCGCAGAAGGGGGTGCACACTTGTGCACCTTGCACGCGCCGAGCCCTAGGGGAGCCCCAATGGCTTTCCCTGTTCCCTCCGAGGCCGCTTCCAAATCTGAGCAGCCTTGGAGGGAGCTTTCCTTCTGCCCCCCCACACTACCCCTCCCTAACCCGCCCCCCCAGCCCTATCTAAACCCCACCCCTTACCTTTGTTAAATAAGTTGCGCCTGCCTCTGGGCAGGCATAGGTTGCACGCGTCAGCCAAGTGCCAGCACGCGATCCCCCGGCACAGCCGATGTGCCGGAGGCCTTAGTCCTGCCCCTGGACTGCCCCGCCCACTTCCTGCCCCTTTTTTCAAGTCCCGGGACATACGCACGTCCCGGGGCTTGCGCGCGTCGCCAGGCCTATGCAAAATAGGCTCGGCGCTCGCAGGAGCAGGTTTTCGGGGTTACGTGCGTAATATACGCGCATAACCCTTTTAAAATCCACCCCTAAATGTAGCAACTAAAGTTGAGGCAGTAATTCCTTCAGTGGCGGAACTCTCTAGAAAATCTGTAATGTTGAGGACATCTAAAGAAGTTTGTAGATCAGGAAGAAGATGAGGAATTGTTTTGCTAATGGTAAATAAGCTTTAGCTCAGAAATGTTCAAAACTTCAGTAAAATACATTCTCAAGATCTCTGTTGGTGATATAGATTTTTATAGGAAAATTTATCAGTCCGATATTTTTAGACCTAACCACATTTTCTATTGATTCTATTTTATATTGCAGATCTATATGTCCCTTCAATAAAGTCCCAATATTTTCTTGCAACGAAGAGCTCTTAGGTTGGGACTTCTGAAACTGTACCTAAAGGTTAGCCAAATCATTTTGTGAAGTCTGCAGGGATACAGATAGAGATTGCTGAGAGACAACATATTGATCCACTTGGGAGAAGAGACCAGAAATTGCTTCCAAAATAGATTCCAAGGTTATAGTAGCAGGTTTACAAAGAATGAATTCTTCTATGCCTTTAGAGAGTACGTTGAGGAACTGACAAAACCGTATCCACAACAAGAGGAATAGAAGAAACACCATCTTGCCCCACTCACTAGCGATGTGAATTGGGCTTCGGACGATTGAAAATATCAGATGATATTTTCAAAATAGTCAGAAATCGGGGGGCTCCCCCAAAACGATATTGATCATGGGGGTTCTCTTATCGTTTTGGGGGAGGGCGGGAAAAACAGCACACAAAAATAACCCCTAAACCCACCCCGACCCTTTAAAACTAATACCTTAGCTTCCCCCACCCTCCTGACCCCCCCCCCCAAAACATTTTACAGGTACCTGGTGGTCCAGTGGGGGTCCCTGGAGCGATCTCCTGCTCCCGGGCCGTCGGCTGCCACTAAACAAAATGGCGCCGATGGACCTTTGCCCTTACCACGTGACAGGGTATCTGTGCCATTGGCCGGACCCTGTCACATGGTAGGAGCACTGGATGGCCGGCGCCATCTTGTGCTCCTACCATGTGACAGATAAATCGTGAAAATTTCTATTGTATCACGCACTGTACCGATTTTTGACGATTTAAAATATCGTCCGATATATTTTAAATCGTCAAAAATCGTTAGAGTTGATATTTAATAGGAATTCCCCCGATTTATCGTCAAAAATCGTAAATCGGGGGAAGGGGGAGGGTGGGAAAACCGGCACACTAAAACATCCCTAAAACCCACCCGACCCTTTAAAATAAATCCCCCACCCTCCCGAACCCCCCCCCCCCCAAATGTCTTAAATTACCTGGGGTCCAGTGGGGGGTCCCGTTGTGATCTTCCACTCTCGGGCCACGGGTGCGTTGATAGAAAAATGGCGCCGGCGCCATTTTGGTTCCTATCCCCCGACGTGATGAGCGTAGGAGATCGCTCCCGGACCCCCAGGGACTTTTGGCCAGCTTGGGGGGCCCTCCTGACCCCCACAGGACTTGCCAAAAGTCCAGCAGGGGTCCGAGAACGACCTCCTGCACTCGAATCGTGTTGCCGTACGGCCGGCGCCATTTTGCCGTACGGCCATATGGCCATATTGCCGTATGGCAAAATGGCGCCGGCCATACGGCAATATGGCCATATGGCCATATGGCCGCGCGTATCTTATAAAATCCGGGGTCAGCGCGCGCAAGGGGGTGCACATTTGTGCAACGTGCGCGCGCCGAGCCCAGCGCGGCCTGCCTGTTCCCTCCGCCCTCCTCCCACCTTCCCCTCCCTTCCCCTACCTAACCCACCCCCCCGGCCCTATCTAAACCCCCCCCCTTACCTTTGTCAGCAAAGTTATGCCTGCTTTCAGCAAGCGTAACTTTGCGCACGTCGCCGGCAGCCCCGCTCCGTCCTGCGGTCCCGGGGGCGTGGTCCGGAGGCCTTGACCACGCCCCCGAAATGCCACGTCATTTTGGGAACGCCCCCGGACACGCCCCCTCCCTCCCCGTTTCGAAAGCCCCGGGACTTACGCGCATCCCGGGGCTTTATGTGTGCCGGCGGCCTATGCAAAATAGGCGCGCCGGCGTGCGAGGGCCTTGCGCGCATAAATCCTGCCGGATTTACGCGCGCAGGGGTTTTAAAATCCGCCCCTATGTGTACTATGTCAGTGCTTGCTAAGCACTCAGCCTTTCAACTGGTTTGTTTGTGACAATGCAGTAAGCATTAGAGTGGTACTGATGAACACACTAAAGAATATTCATAAATTATATTGTGATATCAAAAACCCCAGTAGCCAGAACTTTAAATTCATGCCACTGTAAGGAAAAGATTGAGGGGGGAATGGTAGGGGGCAGAAGAAAGGCAGGAGAAGAGGAATAAGGGTTTTCCTGCCTTTCTGTCATACCCCTGATTCTACACCTTTGAGGTCTTGTTGCCAGTCTGCCTTATGCAATACCCCTAATGGTACAGCTTGGGGGTCTTTCTGTAACTCTGCCTTGCTGTCATACTCCAGGCTCTACATCTCTCATGGTGCTTTGGGGTCTTCCTGCCATTCTTTGTACTGCTTTGACCCTCTATCAATGCCTTGGGATTTTTCCTGCCACATTTGCTGCTTCAGACTTCCATTCTAGATTTCAGCCATACCATGCTGGGGTAACTGATGCAAAACTAATACAACACTTTGTAATGTTTTTCATTATAAAAAAAATTGCTAGCACTGTATTACAACGATGGGTCTAGTTGCAGATCTAAAAATAAATAACCCTATTTCTAAGACTGCAACATCATTTTATAAGATTTCAGTAACTTAGTAAACAGTAGGGATGTGCATGCGTTTGTGACGAAATAGGAAATATAGACAATATTTCCTATTTTGTCGCGTTTCAGGGGGGCACCGAAATGATAGGAAAACCCACAAAATTTTGTGGTTTTCTTATCATTTTTGGGGGGAGAAAGGGCACATAAAACATTCCCAAGCCCACCCCAACCCTTCAAATTTAATTAATTGCAACCCCCCACCTTCCCCACCACCCAAGACTTGCCCAACCCCCCCTCCCAAGACTTACCAAAAGTCCCTGGTGGTCCAGCGGGGTCCCAGGAGTGATCTCCCCCTCTCGAGCCATTGGCTGCCACTAATCAAAATGGCACAGATGGCCCTTTGCCCTTACCATGTGACAGGGGCTATTGGTGCCATTGGCCGGCCCCTGTCACATGCAGCAATGGATGGCCCACGCCATTTTTTAAGACAGCACCGGCTGATGACCCGAGAGCGGAAGATCACTCCCGGGACCCCTGCTGGACCACCAGGGACTTTAGGCAAGTTTTGGGGAGGTCAGGAGGGTGGGGTTGTAATTAATTAAATCTGAAGAGTTGGGGTGTTTTGGAGGTTTTTCAGTTCGGGACAGCTGAAAAAAAAAAAGTGGGCCAAAACCGCGGGAAATGAATTTTCCCATGGCAGGCCGATAATGAAGGCCAAACGAAAAGGTTCGACCGAATCACATCTCTAGTAAACAGCAGACTTGATAGGTTTTGCAAAATATATGTATGTATGTATGTAGCACTGTTTTAGTCTGTATAGCTGACCTATGAAGATATGGAGACCTTAAGAACCACAAAATGAGGGTCTTTCTTCTCTAAATTCCACAATTTAAACATGGCAAGAGAAGGAGCATGATGCACCAGTTAAGGAAGACAACTCCAAGCACACGGCGTAGCCAAGCAGAAAGCATGGATTTGGGAATTGGCAACAGAGGAGAAGGGCACAAATAGGAGTGACTTATCCTATGACCGCAGTGCACAAGGAGGGGTGTAGAGAGAGATAAGAGAGGAGAGATTGTGAGGTGCTGCAGAGTGAAGGCATTTGTAGATGAGGAGGAGGAGCTTGAAGTGCATGCGGGAGTGGATAGGGACTAATGCAGTGACTTCAGAAGAGGGGGTATGTGAGCATAGCCACTTTGGTGAAAGATAAGTCATGCAGCTGAATTTAGGACAGATTGCAGTGGAGAGTGATGGCTTGCTGGGAGACCTGTGAGGAGCAGGTTGCAATAGTCTAAGTCGGAGGAGATGAGAGAGTGGATAAGGGTTCTGGTAATGTGTTCAGAAAGGAAAGGACGGATTTGGGGAATATTATAAAGAAAGAAATGACACATTTTAGAAGAGTTTTGGATATGCATAGCGGAAAGAGAAGAGAGTCAAAGAGGACTCCAAGGTCATGGGCTAATGGGTCTGGGATGACAATCGTATTATCCATAGAAACATAGAAAGTAGGAAGAAGGGAAGTGGGCTTGGGGGAAAAGATAAGGAGCTTTGTCTTGGCCATCTTAATACAGTTGCAGGCATGGACTCTCCTCCCACTGAGTTTTTTCGGCAGGTGCACACTGCTTAAGATGATCTTGGTTCCTAAACTTTTATATTTGCTCCACATGCTCCCCTGCTGGTTGACGGTTAGGGATGTGCGGAGGTTACATGGGGTTTGTCACGGTTCTTATGGAAAGGAAAATGTGTAAGGATAAAATATACGGTTTTGCAACAGACCCGGGAGGCGGGGGGGTATGGAGTGCCTGACTTTCGGCTTTATAACGCTGCTTGCCAGCTGAGGTTTGTGGGGGAATGGCTTACGGGGAAGTACTGTTATTGCGAAGAGGGTTTGTTGGCTAGTATGTCTGCTCCCTGGTTGCCTCTTTCCCTCATTCAGGTGGATGCGAAGACACTGCAAGCTTTGCAATACCCGAGATGTCTGCTGTCCCCGTGTATTAAGGCCTGGCGCTGGCTGCGTCAATTGACTGGGTTGAAAGGCCTTTCCTCGCTCTTGACCCCGCTTCTGGGCAACCTGGATTTTCGACCCGGGCGGGATTGCCGTGGCATTTTTCAGTCCTGGGCCTCAAGGGGCGTGGAATATCTATATCACTTGTTTGATTCAGACACTCATGAGCTCTTGGACTTTCAAACTTTGGCTAGAACACACCAACTGTCTCCTAAGCATTTCTTTGGGTATCTCCAGGCGCGTCACTACACTCAAACTTTTCGTTGGTCCACGGACGACGTGGCTGCGGAATCTCTTTTCGCTACCACAATATCGGACGCTATCAGTGTGACTAATTCGATTAAACACTGGAAACGCTTGTGTATGGATTACAAACGGCCGGATCACCTAACTATCTTGGCTTCCCGATGGACAGCGGTTTTACATAACCCAGTGACTCCTGAACAACTGAAATATTGGTTTCAGACCCTGCATAGTCAAAATCCGGACCTGGGCCTGAGGGAGCTACAGTATCGTATATTGCATTTGTCCTATTGTGATGATATCAAGAGGTTCCGGATGGGGCTAACTGATACCCCACTTTGTATCAAATGTGGGGGGGAGGAGGGGGGCTTGATCCACAGGCTCCTCCTCTGTCCTACGGTTGCTCCTTTTTGGACCCGGGTGATGCAGACTATTTTTCAATGCACTGGACTGCACGGCCGCTGCGAGGGACGGGCGCTGATTACCCACCCATTGTATGCTGTGACTCCATGCCCACTTGGCAGGGCTAGGTTCGCACGGCTGGCAATGTTGTTGGCGTGCAGGACCATACTTTCGGTGTGGGTGGAGCCACAGGGTAAGCCTACTGATGAGGCCTGGTCTGCCAGGATGACTTTTGAACTGCAGATGGAGCGTATGGATTGCATTTCGGGGCACCGTACACGGGACCAGACATATGAAGACTGTTGGCAGGCCTTCTTTCAAGGACTCCCAGGCGGGGCTCAAGCTAACTTGCTCATCTCTGGCTATTCTAATGATTGGACTTAATCCATTCCATGGACCTTAGGTCGGGAAGGGGGGAGGGGGCTGGGGACGGGCGGGCAAATGTGTGTATGGGGTGGAGAGGGATGGGAGGGGGGGGATAGGTGGCGTGAGTCGTGTAGGGAGCAGAGTAAGCTCTACATGGCGGGCTTGGTTAAGGGGGGAGGGGGTCTTGCTATTGCTGATTCGGGGTCTGTGCTGGGGGAAAATAAGGAAAAGACAATAGGGGTCACGGGTCAGCGGTCGGTACGTTACTGTTTGTGTACGCTGCTGGCCATTCCGGGGAATATGCTGTTGTGAGAGGGTTGTGTTTATGCTTGGTATTCTTCCTTGTACCTCGGAAGTTGGTATGCAGCTGTTTTGTTTGTTTTGCGGTTTGATCGTTGCTCCTGACTCAATAAAAACTATTTTGACAAAAAAAAAAAAGATGGCGACTGGATATCCAGCCAGAAATGTCAGGCAAGCATTATTAGAGGTCTTTTTGTGTTGGAAGGTTTGCGGGGGGTTCTGATAGCAGGAATTAGAAGGGTTGGTGGTAGTGGGGGGGGGGGGGGGGGGGGGAAGGAATTGGGTCAGTAGGCCCACAGTTTTGTTTTATTTTCTTTTGTTCAATAGGAGTGCCACACATGACCAGATAACTTTTAACCTAACTGGCCATTTTCAAAAACTGGTTGGTTAGATTTAAAGTTATTTCAGCTACAGGTAGCGGGATAACTATAATCAGGGATATTCAGTGGGACCTTCAGCCTGGTAACTTGTCTGCTTGCCAGCTTACCTAATATTATCCTCTTGGGGTGAATTTTAAAAGACTAGCGCACACTAAAGCCAGGAGATACACGCAGAAGTTGAGATGGCGCATGCCGTGTGGATTTTAAAAGGTGCCCACATACACACATCTCCTGGTATGTGCACACATTTTTTTTTTCGCAAAAATGAGCAGGGCATGGGCATTCCAGGATTTATAAATGACAACAGTGCATAAGTACTTATGCGCTCAAGCGCTCATGGGGTCCCCTACTACGTAACTTTACTTCTGTGTGCAATTCCTAAAACAAGAAAAAAAATAGGCTTGTCAGTGGGTTTTTAAGGGTAGGGGCTAACAGGGTAAAAAAAGAGGCTAATTAATTAGAGGGTTAGGAGGTCCTATCCTTTACCTGGGCGAACTGAGATTGAACTGGGGAAACTAATAATTGTGTCGGTGCGCGCCTACTAAAATCCCCCCACTTACGTGGTAGAAGCAGCATTTGCGTGCACATGCATGCATCCATATAAAATTGTGCACACATATGTGCACGTACAGCTATTTTATACCATGCATGCATATACACGCTTATGTTATAAAATGGCTGCATCTTTCAGCGGGAGCCAGCATATGTGTTTTTCCTCCTGTGTGCCCGCACATTGGTATCAAGGTTACCATTCTTGTGTTTATTGATTATGTCCCGGTTTTACAGAATTTTGTGTACAATTTGAGAACCCCTGACTTCAGTATTCGTATTTAGGGCTTTATCCTATATTTTTAAATTTTACAGTATTTTTGTGCCCTAGTCTAAAATCATATAAGCAGGAGTCTATTATACATCTACATATCCAATGTACCCAACTATATATACCTACATGGAAGCTATACAGCGTCTAATAAAACTGTGTTTGCAGCTTTAATGTTATAGTGATACAGGGTTTTCAGTTTAAGTTATACCAACTCAGAGGTCCATAGTCAGCCACTATTTGGCTGAACATAAACATATCTGGATAAAAATATCAAGCTTACTTATCTGCAAAATTCAGCAACGTAGCCACATCACTGAGTATACCCATGTAACGGATAGCTGGATAAGTTTATCCAGCTAACTTTAGACCTGCTCCTCTAATTTATCTGGCTAACTTAGCCAAATAAGACTGAATATTACCACTTACCTGGCTACCTTGGAATGCCCTCATCCCGCCCACCACGTAGCCAGATAATTTAGCTAGATACATAGTTATCTGTCTAAATAGTGGCAGCTGAATGAGGCCAAATATTCAAACAGCGCCACTTAGCCAGATTAGTTTAGGAAACTGCAACTTACCCGCTGCAGGGAGGGGAGAAAAACCTCCAACCAAAGCATTCTCAAAATCACATATATACTGGTGCAGAATTAGTTTGGGAAATAATGGTTGAAACTTTGTTACAATTAGCATTAAATATCCTAGACAGCTGTGCCACAGACAAAGTCATTCTACGATACAAAGGGACTAAAGGGGGAGAGGATGAGAGGGTGATGTGAAATTGCCTCGGAACTGCCTGACCCATTGCAATCAAGCAGAGTCCTGATAACTTCATTTGGCTAAGCTATAGGGCATCACTCATCAGCCCACCTTGGTAACCTAATACGGATGATCGGCCTGATGCCACACTGACAGTGGAACAGAGCCCCTGGCTGACCAGTGACGTCAAATTCTGGCAACTCAACTCCAACACCTCCTGCCCCTCTAGGGGCAAATATTTCCTAAGCTTGGGTGCACCAGCTTCAAAGTGCTGCGATAATAGAACAGTGCATGAGCAATAAAGAAACAATTGCAATAATATGAGAAAGCCTAATATAAACTTTATAACTAGACATTTAATTCTATCTGGTAATTCAACGAGAAGCCTTCTGAATAGATGTTTGACTCTAATCATCAGTGGGTGAAGCGATCAATATAGGAGGAGTGGGTGGGAAACTGCAGTGTCTGTGATATGAGAAGCAGGAAGGAAAAGAATGAATCCCAGGGCTGCCCCTGCCTTTAAACCCCCACACCCACTGGTTCAGCTCTCTGCCATGTTTAGAAATTCAAAATGGCCCAATGGGCCACTACACCCCCCCCTCCCTCCCCAGCCCAACACACATTGTTTCTTCCCCCCCGCCTGAAGTGCCCCCAAAAGGAGGGGGGGGAGGGAGCGCACGACCACTCTGCCTGGACCTGAAATCATCAAGCCGCGTAGCCATCCCAATGTCATCAGGTAGTGTGATCACTCCAATGGCATTATCGGGCCACACAGCCTAAGCAGGACATTGCTGTGTCTCAGACCCACCTCAATTCCGATCCAGTTGTTGATCTCATCCCTGGTAATGGCTTTCCCCAACATTGGGTATGCGGACGCCAGATTACTTGCAGCACCCATACACTGGCACGGCGCCACCCATAAATCTGGTCCTATCCAGCTAAGTGGTGCTGAATATGAGGACCTCAATAAATAAATAAATCACAGTAAACTGTGACAAAAAGGTGAAGCACATGAGTGTGTTTAGCATCCTTCAAATTAATTAGTGACTGCAATCTCATCCATGCTATTTGCAAAATATATTTTTATTTAAATATTTAAATGTTAAATATAAAAACACTTGTTTTTGATAAAATATAATGAGCAATTACATTATAAATGGCACAAGATTTTAAACCTTATATTTCAGCTATAACATGATATTTATAAGCCCTCTTTTAGAAGCAGTAGGCACCTGTCTCAGAGTTGGAACACTTAAGAAAACTGCAATCTCTTTCAGTACCTATGGTTGCTGATCTTGTAACAGTCTTAATTGAGTATAAATCTGGGGCGATATAGAAAAAAAGACATTCATTTTATATGGTCAGAATGCTATAGATCCCAGACTTCCATAGATCTCATACCTTTCTTTGATGCAAGGTGCTTTAGGTGTTATGATCTGAGGATAGCTTATTACAGTCTGAACAAATCTGAAAATTGAACTTTAAAGCAGATTTCCAGGTGATAAAAATAAGTTTCTAAAATTGAGATGTTTTGGTTTCTTACATGAAGCTATTCTATGACTTGTCTGCTTGGTTTACTGGTGAAATATTCCTCTTTCGTGAGTTAGGTTAGTGCTAAGTAGCAATGTACTGAGATATAGGATGACACTTTCAGAAGCTGACCCAAGGACAATGATTTTGGGAAGGACAATTCTCAAAGCTTAATATTGAGGGAAACACATGATTAGCTGTGCAAAGAACTAGGGATGTGAATCGTGTCCTCGATCGTCTTAACGATCGATTTCGGCTGGGAGGGGGAGGGAATCGTATTGTTGCCGTTTGGGGGGGTAAAATATCGTGAAAAATCGTTAAAAATCGTTAAAAATCGAAAAATCGAAAAATCGAAAAACCGGCACATTAAAACCCCCTAAAACCCACCCCCGACCCTTTAAATTAAATCCCCCACCCTCCCGAACCCCCCCCAAATAACTTAAATAACCTGCGGGTCCAGCGGCGGTCCGGAACGGCAGCGGACCGGAACGGGCTCCTGCTCTGAATCTTGTCGTCTTCAGCCGGCGCCATTTTCCAAAATGGCGCCGAAAAATGGCGGCGGCCATAGACGAAAAAGATTGGACGGCAGGAGGTCCTTCCGGACCCCCGCTGGACTTTTGGCAAGTCTCGTGGGGGTCAGGAGGCCCCCCACAAGCTGGCCAAAAGTTCCTGGAGGTCCAGCGGGGGTCAGGGAGCGATTTCCCGCCGCGAATCGTTTTCGTACGGAAAATGGCGCCGGCAGGAGATCGACTGCAGGAGGTCGTTCAGCGAGGCGCCGGAACCCTCGCTGAACGACCTCCTGCAGTCGATCTCCTGCCGGCGCCATTTTCCGTACGAAAACGATTCGCGGCGGGAAATCGCTCCCTGACCCCCGCTGGACCTCCAGGAACTTTTGGCCAGCTTGTGGGGGGCCTCCTGACCCCCACGAGACTTGCCAAAAGTCCAGCGGGGGTCCGGAAGGACCTCCTGCCGTCCAATCTTTTCGTCTATGGCCGCCGCCATTTTTCGGCGCCATTTTGGAAAATGGCGCCGGCTGAAGACGACAAGATTCAGAGCAGGAGCCCGTTCCGGACCGCTGCCGTTCCGGACCGCCGCTGGACCCGCAGGTTATTTAAGTTATTTGGGGGGGGGTTCGGGAGGGTGGGGGATTTAATTTAAAGGGTCGGGGGTGGGTTTTAGGGGGTTTTAGTGTGCCGGCTCACGATTCTAACGATTTATAACGATAAATCGTTAGAATCTGTATTGTATTGTGTTCCATAACGGTTTAAGACGATATTAAAATTATCGGACGATAATTTTAATCGTCCTAAAACGATTCACATCCCTACAAAGAACTGCCCTTCTGCACCCCTTCCAGACCTGCAAGCTACACCAAGGGACTGAAATTTTCCCTCTTGCTGTTTGATGAGCTCAGCGCTGTGCTTCATAGTCTTTTCACTCATTTCTAACACTGGTGGGAGGCTGTGGAACTCCATTTCCTACCTTCAGCCCCTCAGACCTTGCTAGGAAGGAGAATATACATATAAAAAAAGCTTAAGGGACAAAATCCTGGGGGAGAAGGCACTGGAACATAAACTTAGGATAAAACAGAGAAAGAGAATAAATACAGAAAAATGTGCCCACCTTTCCTGGACAATACTAGTATTTACAATAGAAAGAGGAAAACAGGCAAATGCATTTTAGATACCTCTGATGGTGAAACAGTTATTGAGACCCACTTAGTCTGAGCCCTAACCACAGGAGTAACAAGAGAAACACCTGAAAAAATGAATTAATTATTGGGCATGCAGCAGCCTTTTCTCTCAATGTGGTGGAAGTGATTATGATGGGTTCTTCAGCACCCTGGACTTTTCCATTATGAGGAGAATTTTAAAACTGCCTGGGTCCATGGAAAGTCTACAGGTTTTTTGGTTTGTTTTTTTTTAACACATGTAAGGCAGACTGGCAGTGTGCTATTTCTCCTTCAGAGGACTCAATGCAGAGGAATTTAAACTTTAAATTAACTGGATTTTTGGAATCTTTCCTTTGGAGGCAAGGAAGTTTTATTCCACCCTTCCTGTCTCTTGCTTGATTTTTCTCCTTTTTGGGTTCAGAGGCTATTTTTGTTCCTCTGGGAGTTGATGGCCCTTGGTGCCCAGGACTCTGTAACCAAACCATTGGGAGAGTGGTGTTTTCTTCCTGAAAGACCCTGGAGGTGTGGAGGAGCTCATCTAGAAGAGATGATCCCAGCCAATGGAACAAAGGGAAGGAGACTGAAGGTAACAAGAACTTTGCTGCTGCTAACTCAGCTAGAATACACATGAGAGCGAAGTGCCTAAGGAGTCAAAGGATTTCAGAAGAGTTAGGAAATGTATTTAAGCTGGAATTAAGTTCTGATAATAAATTCTTGCCACCTACAGTGGGAAGAGCTGGGATATAAATTGGGAATCCAAAAGAAGATTACTTCAATCTAAGTAACTGGAGTAACTGGGAAAAGAAGGAATTGAAGTGTGTGAGAGAGAAAGAGAGAGAGAGAGAGAGAGAGAGAGAAAGAGAGAGAGAGAGAGAGAGCTTCCAAGCGAGAGAAGCTTTGCTAAAGTAGTGAGGTCACAAGTTTATTATCCTTCTTGCTGTCTTATTATTGACTATGACTGGAATCCAAATTGAAGCTGTAAATACTATTCAGTCATCTAATCCACTATCAATAAAAGAAGTTGGAAACCACCCTGATTCTCAGTGTGTTTTTTAGATGAAAGACTGTGATAATTATCAGTGCGGTGGAAAGAGGAGGTATAGAGAGGACAGAGGAAGGTTTGTATTGCAAGACATGGGTATAAGAACTATTGTTTGTTCCCCACATAGAAACCTGGAACTCAGCGTGTTAATGCTATCCCAGAAGATTCAGAGAGAGAAAAGAGGAGCTATGTGCAGAGAGGGTCCATCTTTTCCATTCTTTCTGTGTGCCTCTGGGTGCCAGCAACAGGATCCGTCCCACCCAGGAAGATGCTGTCAGTCACAGCTCTCCCCATGTTATAATGCACTATAGCAGTTCAATTCTGCCCACATTAATATATCTTCAATTCTATGAACATCGTTTCCTTAAAGTAAAAAATAAAGGGAGTACACAATCTATCTAAAAGCCAACATAATGGCTAATGAGAAACTTGAGTATTTACAAGAGCATAATATGCTCCTTGCTTAGCAAGAAGTTGGCTATGAGTCCCTTGTTCCACCACTTTTCCATTCTGAATCACTGCTATGATGTCAGCATTCTGTACTGTTGACAAGCGATGTGCAATAACAATGCAGGTTCGACCTTTTCTGGCATTATCCAAAGCTTGCTGGACTATCTGCAATGGGAAAAAATAAGAGAACAAGGTTATTCCTCTAAAATTATTTTGACATAGTAAGTATCAAAGTCACAATCCTTCCACAGTATTTTTGCACCTTCCTGCCATTCAGGGAGATGCATCCAGCTGCAGTAGGACTCTAACGCACATTATATCACATATGTCACGTAATATTGCCACGATAGATCACTATTGCGGTGATATTTCATGATTTACATGATATTTTGCATCTCCCCGCCCATGTTCCCTCCACTATTACAATGACCTTCTTTACATGTGATTTGCATGCATGAATAATTCAAATGCATGCAAAGATGGTCATGCATATGCAATCCTATGCAACTATTTTATCGTGGACAGCTGTGATAAAATACCTACACGTTTATAAAAACAGTAAACGTGAGCCAGGCCTCCTGCCTCACATTTAAAGAGCCAGCTAAAAATTTTTTTAAAGTTGCATGATCAAACTGGGACTAGACTCAACCCAGGGCCACCAGTTGATGTAACCCAAACACCCCCAAACTGTAAAAACAAAACAAAACCAAAAAACCCAAACAAACATGTAAGA
Source organism: Rhinatrema bivittatum (assembly GCF_901001135.1). Taxonomy (NCBI): domain Eukaryota; kingdom Metazoa; phylum Chordata; class Amphibia; order Gymnophiona; family Rhinatrematidae; genus Rhinatrema; species Rhinatrema bivittatum. Next base: position 205,332,533 of record NC_042616.1, on the reverse strand, counting down.
GTGCAGCACACCCAATCCCCTCCCCCTCAGACCAAAATGGCAATGGCCCCTCACCCTATCCCGAAGCTTATAACATCAAAATAGGGTCTCAATCCCTTCCAATCCCCATTCCCACCCTCAAGTCAAATATAGTGTCCTAGCCCCACCTACCTATTTCCCCTGGAAACCAGAAAATAAAAACGTTAGGTGCAGGCCCCACCCAACCCCCCATCCCCCCTCCCACACTCTCCCAAATGGATCCTGCATCAGGGCCGGGTGCAAAATGGCAGAGGCTTGACCTTTTCACAGTCATGTGACTGGGCTAAAGTCCTGGGACTGGGGAGCTGGTGTGTGTGGGGGGTCCTGCCTAATCTTTATTTTCTGGCTTCTGGGGAAGAGATGGGGTGGATATAGAAAGGTGGGACCGGAACCTTATTGTTCACTTGGGGGGTGGTATCAGAAGGGGAAGAGACCCTATTTTTCATTTTAAGCTTTGGGGGTAAGGGGATCATGGACATGATAGGCCTTTAAAACCCGCTCCTGCTCACGCCAAGCCTATTTTGCATAGGCCCGGCGACGTGCACAAGCTCCGAGATGCGCGCATGTCCCAGGTCTTGAAAAAAGGGGCGGGGAGTGGGTGGGGCGGACTGGGGGCAGGACCGGGGCCTCTGGCACAGCGACCATCCCAGGGGATCGCGCGCTAGCACTCGGCCGGCATAGGCAGGCGTAAATAAAAAAATAAAGGTGGGGGAGGGATTTAGGTAGGGCTGGGGGGCGGAAGGAAAGTTCCTTCCGAGGCCGCTCTGATTTCGGAGCAGCCTCGGAGGGAACGGGGAAAGCCATCGGGGCTCCCCTAGGACTCGGCCCGCGCAAGGTGCACAAGTTTGCATCCCCTTGAACGTGCCGACCCCAGATTTTATAAGATGCGTGCGGCTGCGCACGCATCTTATAAAATCGGGTATACATTTGTGCACGGACCGAGTAGCTGCACAAATGTACCCCGCGCACGAAGATTTAAAAATCCGGCCCGATGTTTTTTTTTTGGGGGGAGGGTAAGGGAAGCTGTCACCTTGTACCTACATGTTTTACATTTTGGGAGTGTCACGGCAGCCCCAGGTTGAGAGAGGGGTCAACAATGATCCCTACTCTACCTCCTCATTTGCCATGACATTTTGGGGGGTCAGAGACCCTTTAAGGCAACAGCGGTCCCATGAGGTTAGGGACGCCATCACGTTAAAGGGCTATGCGCTGCATTCTTTAGTCCCACAGTGTTTAACAAGGAGACAAAAAAGTGTGCCATGCAGCTGCAATAATTTTTAGGGGGGGAAGTGCCCCACTATTGTGGTAACCCCCCCCCCCCCCCCCCCCCGCGATAGTAGGACTCCTCCTGCAATAAAACATCGATGCTTAGTGAATCTAGGCCATTCTTTGTTATGTAAACATTTTTATCTTGTCAATTTATTTCTTGCTAAACCACAGCAAGAAAAGCACATTGTAAGCTTAAAAAAAAAATAGTATTCTTATTGCTACTGAGCAGTAAGTTCAGTGCAGTTACAATAGTGAGGCCAGTTTTCAAAGAACTTTGCACGTTAGGCCAAATTAGGAGCCTTTCTGAAGAGTAGTTAGGAATTTATTTTAGCTGAAAATTCACATAAATTTAGGGACCTAACATTTAGGAATGCTATATATTTTACTAGATTTAGGGTCCTAAATTAGGAGCTTAGTTTTTAAAATCAATGCTAAGCCCCTAACTTTGGCTCCCTGCCCTGTAGCCACCCATTATTTAAGGCCCTAAATTTTGGAGCCTAATGAAACCATGAGGCTGAATTTAGGCACTTAGGCCTAGTAAATGTTTAAAAGGGCCAATTTAGAAGCCTAACTCCAAAAGTTAGGATCCTAAATCCTTTGAAAATTAGCCCCCTTGTGTCACTAGGACCCTAATTTTAGGGTCCTAAAAAGTGGGCATCTATAGGAGTACATTTCAGGCTGGGAAAAAGTAAAAAAAAAAAAAAAAAGGCACTTTGCACTCAGTGCTGGGCTCATCAGAAGATATGAAATACCATGCTGGGTCAGAGCAAGATCCATCGAATCCAGCATTCTGTCTCCAACAATGACCGGTCTAACAAGACCCTTCTGCAATTCCTCAAAATCCACTGCTGTGTTAACAAGGTTGAATAATTTTGTGACATCTGCAAATCTGATTAATTCACTCATTATCTTTTCCTGATAACTTATGAATATGTTTTAAAGCATAGGTCCCAATTCCGATCCCTGTAGTTCTCCATTTGGGAAAGTGACCATTTATTCCTGTCCTGTCTTTCCTATGTTTTTACCAGTTACCAGACCACAATAGGACATTGCCTCCTCTCCCACGACTTTTTAATTTCTTGAGGAGTCTTTCATGAGGGACTTCATCAATTGCTTTCTGAAAATCTAAAAATATATAGGGACCTTCATTTTCAATTTTCATTTTATTTTTCCAGGGAATTTTAATGTTATAAAATAATCTGTGAAAAAAATGACTTTTCTACTGATATTTTTTGTTATAACAGAAGGCATGATGTGCAGGAGCGGGGGTGAACTGCACGGAGCAACAGTTGTTACCCTTAACTGAAGGCATGAGAGGTAATCTGCATGGAGTTGCAGTTACTACTCTGAAAGAAAAAAAATCTTGCTGGGCAGACTGGATGGACCACTTGGGTCTTTTTCTGCTGTAATTTACTATGAAAAGAAAGGTCTTGTAAATACCCTGTATCAACCAATTCACCTTTATCTACATGTTTATTTACACTATAAAAATGTAATGTTTTAGCAAAAGGAAGTCTTGCCTTTACAAATCTATTTTGACTTTTCCCCATTAAGCCATGTCTATTCATATGACCAATAATTTTGTTTTTACAGATAGTGCTTTTACTATTTTGCATGGCACCGATGTTAGCCTCACTGATCTATAGTTTCTCAGATCACTCTGGAGCTCTGTTTAAAAATTGTCATTCTATTGGCTGACTTGGATGTAGTGGCTGTCATGAACACAGTGTGCAGAAAAATATGGCTGGGATATATTTATACCAGGTTACAATCTATTCAGGAAGAACTGTATAAGAAGAAAGGAACGAGTGGCAATATGTATAAAATATAATACTAAAGGAAAATAATTGTTACGAGGTAAGAAAGTGGCACTTTGGATTAAAATGGAAAGAGGGAAAGGAAGATCTATTTATATTGGTGGAATATGCAGACCTCCATCGCAAACAGAAGAAATGCATAGAGATTTAATGGAGGATATTCACAAAGGGGCAGATTTTTAATGTTACATGCGCGGGGTACATTTGTGTGCACTACCCGGCATGCACAAATGTACACCCGATTTTATAACATGTGCGCGCTGCGTGCGCCGCCGAGCCTATGCAAAATAGACTCGGCACGCGCAGGGATAGGTTTTAAAGAATTACGCACGTAATCCTTTGAAAATCTACTCCAAAATTTCTATGAGAGAGGAGATTCTATTGAGAGCCAATTTCAATCTGCCAGATCTTGATAGGGACATCCAAGCTACAGTGTCTTCTAGAAGCAGAGAGATGCTAGATTCTCTGCAGGGAGACCTGTAGCATCAACTGCTAATGGAACCCACACAGGAAGGGAAAATACTAGACTTACTTGGTCAAAATTCAATGTGTAACATCAGCAATAACAGTGACCCAGATTGTTTATTAATTTCATCCCAGGAGGGTTTTTTTTGTCAATTCTATTAGTTGAGCAAGCAAACAGTCATTCATCAAATTGCATATTACATTATCATCATAACGGATGTGATAAACACATCGTGAGATATGTGTGCAAATTTTAAAAATGTAGTCAAAAGGGAGGAGTTTATGAAAATGAGGTATGCTTAACTGTGGAAATAACTACACTTTTTTCCTGGTGTTATGCTGTGCATTATTTCAGAATTGGGATTTGCAATAAATATAGCAGCTAGGTAGAGAGTGCATCAAGCTAGGTCGAGAGTACATTGTACAAATCTCATCTTTGTGTACCTTTCATCCCTCCAAATCACATCAAATCTTCACTCATGTTTACTGTGCTGTTCATACTTCTGACTATGCATGTAAAACTGCCCCCACCAAAACTTCACCTTGAGTTACTAGTTACCCCTCTTACAGTGGTATAAATAGGTTACTTATATGAAAGCCTTATAAAGAATGTTTCTCACTCTCTCTCTCACTCTCTAGCCAGCAGCAGCCCAAAAGCAATAAAAGCCAGCCTAGGCACTTCTCAGCTCACAATATGAAAATATCACACGTGCAATAAATTTAACACACATTACAGTATCTGGAAAATTACTCTAAAGCACCCCCCCACACCCTTTTTTTTTTTTTTTTTTAAATCACGGGTGCTATTCTCGCGAAGTTTATAGCAAAATGATGAATCTAGGTCTAAGTTTGGGTGTAACCAGAATCAGAATGTCTTGGTAGGGGTTCTATGCCTTTGGAATTCCCCAACAAAAGAACTCAGACTACAGGCTAATCCATCATTCTGCTGTGCTTTAAAAACATGGCTATTTCACCAAGCCTTCAATGTTATATTACTTATGCTGGAACTATGTAACATTTATTATTTAGATGTGTTTGTTAGATATCATATATTAGCATATACATATCGGGGTTGGTTTTCAAAGGGTTACGCGCGTAACCCTAGAAAACCTACCGCAAACCTCCCCTGCGCGCGCTGAGCCTATTTTGCATAGGCTCGGCGGTGCACACAAGCCCCGGGATGCGCGTAAGTCCCGGGGCTTTCCTGGGGTGCATGTCGGGGGCGTGTCACGGTGGTGCGTCATCTGGGGGCGTTCCGGCGGCATGGCCGTGGGCGTGGGTCCAGCCCGGGGGTGTTCCGGGGGCGTGGCCACAGCCTCTGGACCAGGCCCCAGACCGGAACCTGGTGCGCAAGCAGCCGGCCTGCGCATGCAAGTTACGCCTGCCTCGAGCCCGAGTGCAGGAGATCGCTCCTGGACCCCCGCTGGACTACCAGGGACTTTTGGCAAGTCTTGGGGGACCCTCCTGACCCCCACAAGACTTGCCAAAAATTCAGCGGGGGTCCAGGAGAGACCTCCTGCACTCGGGCCGTCTGTTGCCAGTATTCAAAATGGCACCAATAACCTTTGCCCTTCCTATGTCACAGGGGCTACCGGTGCCATTGGTCAGCCCCTGTCATGGTAGGAGCACAGGATGGCGCCGATGCCCATGTGACAGGGGCTGACCAATGGCACCGGTAGCCCCTGTGACATATGAGGTCAAAGGCTATTGGCGCCATTTTGAAACCGGCAGCCGAGGGTTTGAGTGCAGGGGATGGCTCCCGGACCCCCCGCTGGACCACCAGGGAGTTTTGGTAAGTCTTGGGGGGGGGGATCAGGAGGGTGGGGGGGTTGTTTAAATTGTCTCCTTTAGGCAGCCGAATAAGTCGGCGAAGATTTGTTGTATTCGTGGGGAATCGCGATACGTTTTGCTTCCCCACGAATACAACGAATATGGCCCTATACGTTGCGGATTCCCAATTTGTAGGGAATGAATGCACATCCCTATTATTATATCACTTTTTGTTTACATTTGCTACCAGGCACTGGCCATCACCCCACAAATACCACCTTGCAACCTTGGCAACACAAACAAATAACTAAGGAGAGAGACAATGGGAATGCAGATCCATACCTCTAGTTAAAAAGTGTCAATTGGGGAACAGTTTAACTTAATCGGTAACATTTTCAGTTAATGCACACTAACATCCAGTTAGCGCACACTAAGTCACGTTAGTGAGCACTAGCACAAAATACAAATTTTTATGAAATTTTATCATTTTTTCTTTCATTTCGTGGCATTCCTGAAATAAGATGAAATAGACAATTTAGTTGCTATTGTCTATTTTGTTTAAAATGAATGTATATCTAATATTTAATAAAATGAAATGAAAAGTAGAATTAGTGTAACTGTCTTTTTCCTTATGTTGTGGCTAAAAATGCTTAAGTGTTGTGTGAAAAATCATGTTAAAGCAAATTAACATCCTTTAGAAAATCCATCTTTTTTGAATACACTACATAGCTCAGTAGGCTAGGCATAGTATACTATTTTCAGGGCTTGTTTCAATAGAAAATGAAAGATTACTAACCTTTTCACTTTCTGTGTCAAGAGCTGATGTGGCTTCATCCAGAAGTAGGACTTTTGGTTTTCGAACCAGAGCTCGTGCAATTGCAATTCTTTGTTTCTGACCTCCTGAGAGTTGTGCTCCTTTGTCACCCACTCGTGTATTGTATGTCTACAATACGAAAAAATTCAGGGTGAAGTGAAATATAAAGAGCCAAACTAAACATTGCATATTGTTTCAATAGGGCACCTACAGTAACTGCAAAGTTATGCGTCCAGTTTTAAAGCCGCCCTCAACAAACCAGATTTCAAACACAATGTATCTTATTAAAGTGAACTTGAAAACCAGGTTGTCATGTGACAAATGTGTGGGCACATGCAAAATGGGAGTGCAAAGATAGGTATGTTAGTGATAATGCCATTTATACTCCTTAAAGATGACCAAGTCTTTGAAATATTATCGCTAGTTACATCTTAAATTGATCTTTCTTCAAATATTAAATCATTCCATAAAACATAAATCCAATGAACAGTGACAAAGACATGGCATATCTGATCCTCACTGCACTCATGTCTCTCCTCTTAGCTTTTCTTCATTGCCTTCCAACTAAGCAGTGCATCTTTTGGAAATTCTGCACCATGAAGTATAAGGCAAGAATTGACTTGACTCTGAATTACCTATCCTCTCTAATATCTGTTTATTCTCCTGTTGTCTGTCCCAAATCCAAAAATGTTCCCATTTTTGTTTTTTATTTCCAGTGTTCTCTCTCTCTCTCTTGGCCCTTTCCATGTGACCAAACTACAATCAGATATTCAAAATGTCCCTTTTTCTCTATGGTTGAAGACTCACCTCTACAATGTTTTTACAAATTACTGATCTGTTGCTCAATATTTTATTTTTCCTATCATTTACACTAGTTTGTGTATCACTGGAATAACTTTGTAATTGTATTTATTGTAAGGAATACTGGCAAAGGGTGCCATAGAAATACAAAGCAATACTTCACAATCCACTTGTTTGAGTTAGTTGATGACCTAATTGACCTAAATTGCAGCAAGAACTAAGGAGTGAAACTATATTATATGGGTTGTCAACTCATGCCATATTCAGATTATGTGATAGTATTTTATATTGTTTAATTTATGCTACATTGAATATCTGATGTTTTTAGGGGGTTATTGTCAGTAGCCTGTGTTGCTGATAAGTATATAGGTTAGGGATGTGCAGACCAAAAGTTTAAGTTCATAAGTCCATAAGTCGAAAGGGGGGGGTCAATTTCGGTCAATATGGACATATGTACAATTCCATAAGTTGAGTCTATGTCCATACGTGCACCGATTCCCTAAATAAAAATTTAAACCCCTCACCCTCCTTAATCCCCCCCCCCCCAAGACTTACCTAAACTCCCCAAGCTGGCCAAAAGTTCCGTGCGGGTCCGGGAGCGGACGCGCGGGGAATCACGTGATGTCGCGTCACTCCGACGTGACGCCGACGTCACGTGGTCCACCGCGGTTCCGCTTCCGGACCCCTCGTTGGACCCAAACGGCACTTTTGGGCAGCTTGGGGGGGCCTCCTGACCCCCCCAAGCTGCCCAAAAGTGCCGTTTGGGTCCAACGAGGGGTCCGGGAGCGGACGCGCGGGGAATCACGTGACGTCGCGTCACTCCGACGTGACGCCGAAGTCACATGGTCCACTGCGCGTCCGCTCCCGGACCCAAACGGCACTTTTGGGCAGCTTGGGGGGGGGGTCAGGAGGCCCCCCCAAGCTGCCCAAAAGTGCCGTTTGGGTCCAACGAGGGGTCCGGGAGCGGAACCGCGGTGGACCACGTGACGTCGCGTCACTCCAACGTCACGTGGTCCACCGCGGTTCCGCTCCCAGACCCCTTGTTGGACCCAAACGGCACTTTTGGGCAGCTTGGGGGGGCCTCCTGACCCCCCCAAGCTGCCCAAAAGTGCCGTTTGGGTCCAACGAGGGGTCCGGGAGCGGACGCGCGGGGAATCACATGACGTCGCGTCACTCCGACGTGACGCCGAAGTCACGTGGTCCACCACGCGTCCGCTCCCGGACCCAAACGGCACTTTTGGCCAGCTTGGGGGGGGGTCAGGAGGCCCCCCCCAAGCTGGCCAAAAGTGCCGTTTGGGTCCAACGAGGGGTCCGGGAGCGGAACCGCGGTGGACCACGTGACGTCGGAGTGACGCGACATCACATGATTCCCCACGCGTCCGCTACCGGACCCTCACGGAACTTTTGGCCAGCTTGGGGAGGTTTGGTAAGTCTTGGGGGGGGGGGATTAAGGAGGGTGAGGGGTTTAAATTTTTATTTAGGATCAACAATCGCGATTTCCAACGTATTCAACATAGCTATGTTGAATAAGTTGGAAATCTGATCGTTTTCGCCTCATCACTTTTTTAAGTTAAAAAAAAAATTACGTTGCGTTTTACATATATGTTGAAAACGAATGCACACCCCTAATATAGGTACTTTTATATGCATGGACCTTGTAGCTAATTTTTAAAGGGAAATTACTCAGTTGGCTTTCCATTGAAAATTGCCTTCAAGGAATGTTCCCACTTACATTTGCACCTACTGTCTTTGCAGGTGGTGGAATTGGGCAAAACAAGATGCATAGATTTGAAAATCCAATTCTACATGTGTTTCTTACTGTCTCACACCTAAACACACCTTTAAATCCAACTAAAATACACTCTTAAAGGTGAATTTTAAGAGGGATTCATGCATGAATACCGTGTATATTATAAAGGGTTCACATACGCATCTATGTGTGTGTGAGCGAGCAAAATAGTGCACGTAAAAAAGGGGCAGTCTAATGGTGGGGCCAACATTTACCTGTCTAAGTTTCTATTTTAGAACCTGCCAAAGCAACATGCACAAATCTGTTACTTGTGTATATTTACAGATGCTAAATATCTGGTGTAAGTGAGAATAAAAAAGTGTTTATTTCCAAACACTGACTGGGTGAGGGGGTGTGGGAGAAGTTCACGCTAAGTTTTATTCTCATTGATGCCAGATAATTAGCAGGTGTAAATATGCACAGGTACCAAACCTAGGGCTAGATACAAACTATTACATCTAAAAGGAAGAGGGGTGTGTTTTATGATAATAGCCTATTTATCACAATGTGAGCTATCTTAGTGCTTCGCATAGATATTAATGCAGAGAGAGAAAGAGAGAGAGCCTAGCTTTAAGGCCCTTATAGTAGTTAACTCTTTATATCTCTATAGGAGGCCCACCTAGTAACTGGAGGTGAGGTATAGGTAGTAGTGTAGGGGTTAGACTCTCTACCTGGGTAACATCAAGCTAGGTTGAGAGAACATTATACAAATCTCATCTATGTATGAGTTTCCTCTCTCCGAAGGACATTAAATCTTCACAAGAGTGTACTGTTCTGTTTGTACATCTCACTCTGCATGTCAAAGTGGCCCCTAACCCCTACACTTCTACCTAAACCTCACCTCGAGTTACTAGGTGGGCCTCCTATAGTAGCATAATTAGCAGCTTACTATGGTGCCACCCCCGGAGTCTCAGTCTCTCTCTCTCTCCACATCTCAGGGCCCTCTTCCACTCCTTCCCCAGCTTAAAAATGTCCAAAATGCAATTTGCGAAAAAAAATTGCAAATTGCGTTATGGGCATATCACACAGCTTAACGCCAATGAAAAAGGTGTAGTTATTTTTGGTGTTAAAACTGTGAGATATGGCTGTGCAAAAATGCCTTAACACATGAGAAAAGGCCATAACACGAGTTGGAAAATAACCCCCTTAGGCATATCACTTTGGCAAGTTCTGAAATAGCAACTTATACATGTAAATGTTGGCCCTACCTGTGAATGCCCCTGGACCGTGCCTTTATTAGAGACAATTTTTCTTGCTCATGCCTGGGTTTATAAAAAAGCATATACACGAGCACATCTATTTTACACTCAGAAGTGCTATTTTACTAGGGATGTGAATCGGGCTTCGGACGATTGAAAATATCGTACGATATTTTCAAAATAGTCAGAAATCGGGGGCTCCCCCAAAACGATAGGAAAACCCCATGATATTGTTCGTGGGGGTTCTCTTATCGTTTTGGGGGAGGGCAGGAAAAATGGCACACAAAAATAACCCCTAAACCCATCATGACCCTTTAAAACTATTTTTAAAGATGGCACCGGCCATCCAGTGCTCCCTCCATGTGACAGGGGCTGGCCAATGGCACAGGTACCTTGTCACATGGTAAGGGCAAAGGCCATCGGCGCCATTTTGATTAGTGGCAGTAGACGGCCCGAGAGCGGGAGATCACTCCCGGGATCCCCACTGGACCACCAGGTACCTGTAAAATGTTTTTTTTTGGGGGGGGGGAAGCTAAGGGATTAGTTTTAAAGGGTCGGGGTGGGTTTTTTGTTTATTGGCTCGGGTGCAGCCGATAAACAAAACCGCGATCGGGCCGGATGAAAAAAAAAACCACGATTCACATCTCTATATTTTACATCTGCAACTTTTTGAAAATTCACCTTTAACTAGATGAGTTGCATAGTGGCTGAATATGGACCTCTTTATGTCTAAGTGAATTACTTTGTCCAACAAACAGTATGTACCTTTTTCTATACATATTTTGCAATGGACAATACAGTCATTCAGCATTGAGGTTGTTTATACATATACTTAATGCGCTTACATCAGGTAGGTTCTCTATGAAGGTATGGATATTTGCTGCTCTAGCTGCTTCTTCAACCTCTTCTTGGGTTACAACTCTGTTATTGTCTCCATACTGAATATTTTCAGTAATGCTGCAGTCAAACAGAATGGGCTCTTGTGACACAATCCCTAACTGAGATCTGAACCACTGCAAATGCAAAGATTTGGTATTCACTCCATCCGCCATCTAAAAAAAAAATAAAAATGAAGAAAATTTACTTTGAAAGAATTTCATTTCGTAGGGTTGGGGAAAGAGAATTTTGTTTTGCTTACTGGATCATAAGAAATAAATATGCAATTTTCTTCCAAACATAGTGGACTGGGGATCTGTTTGTTAATGACGTTTTTTGAAAAAATAGAAGAAATCATTAAGCAGATGGGGTTAGATTGTAAAAGTCGGTCATGTAACTTTCATGAGGTTGATATTCAAAGACACGGATCATTGTAGGATGCTACTGTGATGTGGGATGAAGATGAAACCAAAATTAAAGTACAGGAGGAGTGAGAAGGTAAGGGTTGGGGTGGGGTGGGGAGAAGGAAGGGGAGCCCTAGAGATAAATGCATTTGGAAAAATAGACAGGACCCAGGAGTGGGGATGGGGGAAGAGGAGAGACCAGCTCATATATATATATATTTTTATTATTGAGATGGCAGGAGCCTTGGGGAAAGAGGCAGACCTTTGCAAGTGGACCTTTGGAACTTGGGTGGGAAGGAGGATGGAGTCAGGTTAGAGCCTGTAGACCTGCAATCTTTTTTTTTTCTCAGCACTTCGCCACATAACCAGTTATATTCTTTTGACTATAGCTGGCTAAACCTAATGTTATCTAGCTATGGTTAGCCAGATAACTTTAAATCGAGGATATTCAGTGGAATGTTTATCTCACTCAATATCGAGGTTATTCAGAGGGACGTTTATCCCATTGAATATCGAGGATTTTCAGAATGACGTTTATCCCATTGAATATCGAGAATATTCAGAGGCATGTTTATCCCACTGAATATCACAGATAACCTATCTGGCTAAAGTTAGCCAGGTGAGTTTTCTGTTTTCCTCATTTTTTAATATTGTCCTCTACACACATAAATTACACTTAGGTGTACTATTGAAAATGTACCCCAAAAAGCATAATCTGACTTTTAAAAATATAAGGATAAAGCTTGTGTTAAAATAGTGTGTACACTGATAAAAAATTAATATGCATGGTAAAAACACTATCTGTGATGCAATAAATTTTAGCATGTGTATGGTAAAACATTTCCCCAATACTGTGCCCATTCTCTTAGTGTACACATTAATCTGAAAATGCCATCACTATACAGTGTGTGAATTCTATATAACATTGACAATGTTAGTATATGCATCGTAAACTATGCATGCTGAGTTCTATCTCCATGCTGGCTCTGGTTCCTCACTTCAAAACTAGATTAAAACAAGACCTGTATATAGAGTTGATTCTTAAATCTGTGGAAAGAAATGGGAGACATCGTGAACCCCAGCAAAGCATGTAAAAGGAAAACAGAGTTCCAAGAGAAAGCCAACCATGATTCTACCCATCTGTCTTGAAAGAATTGAATAAGAGGTTGTAGTTGGTGAAGAAAGGAAACATGAAAGGGGAATTTGAATATCCTGACACAGGACCCCATCATCCGACTACTTCCCCATCTACAAGTACCTTGAACAAACAGTTGAATGCCTGAATGGCATAGTCTGCCAGGTCCTCAAAGCTTAAATAAACACGTTCTGTGCTTAAACCAAACCAGTATGTAGGCTCAAAGATGTTTCTGAGGCACAGAATGTTGCTGACTTCAACTCTGGCACAATCACTATAGGGCACAGCTAGATCCCCTCAATAATATACAATCCAACACATTTTAGGGAATCCCAAAAAATGTAACCATGAATTTTCAGTATATATCACAATTCAAGAATCTTCGTATACTTTATTATACATCTCACATGAACATGTTATTAAATTACATTTTCTAACAATTAAATACATGTTTAACATTGTAATGAATATGGTATTATCATCAGAAATATGTGTGTATTACAATGTTAAACATGTATTTAATTGTTAGAAAATGTAATTTAATAACATGTTCATGTGAGATGTATAATAAAGTATACGAAGATTCTTGAATTGTGATATATACTGAAAATTCATGGTTACATTTTTTGGGATTCCCTAAAATGTGTTGGATTGACTTCAACTTTGAACATCTCTAGTCCTTTTTGGCAGCAACTAACTGCCAATGACAGCAAATACCTTTGGTTCTTTGTTAACCAATTGTTTGGAAATTCTTTTCTTGGATAAATCAATGCGGATATGTTTTGAAGTGCTTTGGTGTAACTCCTCTGTTACCTTCTCTTCTCTTGTTGTCACTCTCTCCCTCTCCTATTCTCTACTAGGGATGTGAATCGTTTTTTGATGATTTAAAATATCGTCTGATATATTTTAAATCATCAAAAATCTTTAGGGCCACGATACAATACCAATTCCCCCGATTTATCGTCAAAAAATCGTAAATCGGGGGAAGGGGGAGGGCAGGAAAACTGGCACACTAAAACCCCCTAAAACCCACCCCCGACCCTTTAAATTAAATCCCCCACCCTCCCGAACCCCCCCCCAAATGCCTTAAATTACCTGGGGGTCCAGCAGCGGTCCGGAACGGCAGCGGTCCGGAACGGCCTCCTGCAATTGAATTGTATTGTCTTCAGCCGGCGCCATTTTTCAAAATGGCGGCGCAAAATGGCGGCGGCCATAGACCAACACGATTCGACTGCAGGAGGTCGTTCCGGACTCCCGCTGGACTTTTGGCAAGTCTTGTGGGGGTCAGGAGGCCCCCCCAAGCTGGCCAAAAGTCCCTGGGGGTCCAGCGGGGGTCCGGAAAACGGCGCCAGCCATATGCGCTGGCAGGAGATCGACTGCAGGAGGTCGTTCAGTGGGGGTTCCGGACCGCCGCTGAATGACCTCCTGCAGTCGATCTCCTGCTGGCGCCATTTTCCGTACAGAAAACGCCGGCTGAAGACAACACAATTCAATTGCAGGAGGCCGTTCCGGACCGCTGCCGTTCCGGACCGCCGCTGGACCCCCAGGTAATTTAAGGCATTTGGGGGGGGTTCGGGAGTGGGTTTTAGAGGGTTTTAGTGTGCCGGCTCACGATTTTCATGATACTTCAAACACCCAAATGGCAACAATACGATTCCCTCCCCCTCCCAGCTGAAATCGATCGTTAAGACGATCGAGGACACGATTCACATCTCTATTCTCTACTCCATAATTCCTCCTATTGCAGCAGCCATATCTTCCCTGTCATCTGCAGAGCATCCCAACCCTGCCATATTCATCTTGTTGACTAAAAAAAGAAGTTTGCAAACCCTGACTTTCAGAAGTATCTGCATCCAACCAATCTATGAGCACCATATAGTGTTGAGGCCAGCACTAGTCTTGGATCTAGAAATTTTCTGTAGACAAAATATGAATTTGGAGGGAGGGTTATATGATTGAGGTCCCCTAGATGGTGCCAGCCTTCCTATAGGTAGGATAGCAAGACAACCCTCTCTGGAAAGTGTCAAAGCTATCAGAAGAGAGCTCTATAGTCAAACACAATGAATTGTTGATCTTAAAGAAACTCACAATGCCTACATTTCTGCTCTGGGTTAAGACTCAGAACACCTACAATTGTCTTTGAACAGACTACTCATGTCTATAATAGCAATGATCCTCAGAATCATGCCATTCAGTATAATAATAAGAATTTTAGGAACAATTAAATTCTTGTGTCGCCTTCACTGTGGATTGATGTATAACCATCATATTCCGCTACAATAATGTGGTAATGCCCTTTCAAAAGTGTATATATGCTATAATGCTAACTCCTAGTCTGAGATAAATGTTAAATTTTGGGTTTGAGTGAGCACATGCTAAATAGTGAATGAAGGACAGCATATGATATTTTCTATGCGCAATAAAGCTTCATTTGCATGTAACATTCCTTCATTTACATGTGCACACATGCTAATTTTAGTACATGCACACTAACATTTTCAGTCCCATCTAGTATACACATAAAACTTGCATAGAGCCCATAGTATCAATTTTGTAGCAAGACCAACATACTTTGCCTTGTATTTTTTACATTGTTGATGTTTCACCCTATATAAAAAAAAAAAGTGTCTACAGAATAGGCTTTCAACATTTATTTTATTAAAGTAAACAAAAAATTGGTAAATCTTAGTTTAAATTATTTTATAAATCTAGATATGATTTTGTTTTTAATTTGTTTTAAAATAAGTAAACAATGTTTAAGATGATGCATATTTTAGGGTTCCTAAAGCAGCTGTATGGAGTTCTCAAGGGGTAAAAACATATGGAAGTATGAAATGTGGGGGCAAATAGTAAAAGAGTAATAACTAAGTTGAATGCATTGCAGTATAAACCTGAAGGGGAGAAGGATGAGAAGCATTGGAAATAGGGAACCACAGCTGGCAAACTGAGGTGAAGGTATGTGCAGAAACATAGGACTGCAGGAGGAAGGGGGGCTTAGAAGTAACAAGGTGATGGTGAAAGATTACCAGTTAGGAGAAAGGGGTAGAAAAGTAGAGGACTTTGTGGGGTGCAAGAAGGACGGGTTGTGTAGACAATCATCAGTAGATGTATAAGGAAATAAAATGGATGCGAAAAGGGAAAAAAGAATGGTAGCTGGAGGAGTGAAGGAATGATGGGGTTTGGGTAAGCAGCAGTGATTGAATGAACAGGTGATTGAAATGAAGAACCAGCCTCTCTCTCTCTCTTAACTATTGCTTTCTTAGGTTTCTCTTGCGAGCATGGATAAGCAGTAGTAATGGGAAAGAGGGTTGGAGGAGTATCACAAGGGTATGGAAGAGCAAGCATGGATCTTCAGGAGGACAGTTGGGGGACAGGATGAAGCAGCATGGCACAGATCCCCTCCTACATTCCCATCTGTTTTCTCTGGCGTGTTTTCCTCTGGAAGTAAAGAGCACAGTCAGTGCTGTGACTTAGTGTAAGGAAGAAGATCACATACAACTCATAAGGGTTCGGGCTTTGCTTTCAGGATCCAAAAAAAAATGAACAGCTTCCTACAATCGTCACAATATTTGCAGTCTTACCACTTCTCCTTCTGCAGGGTCATAGAATCTCTCCAGCAACTGAATTGAGGTGCTCTTCCCACATCCACTGCTTCCAACCAGTGCAAGCGTCTGCCCTTTGGCAACGCTGATGTTGAGACCCTGTAAAACCTGAACTTCTGGTCTCGTTGGATACACAAACTTGATGTTTCTGAATTCAATATTTCCAGCAAAATTACTCTGAAAATAGTACAAAGTACAAGTGCATTATAAAATCAAACTGAAACCCAAGTTATAAAATAAAAGATGGATTAAAAGGTTGCAATCTTCGATCTAAGTCTCAAGCTTTATGTATCATCTTGATATTTTCCATGGAGCAGGATCTGAGTACCACAATCTAAAATTTGATTAAAATGATCTGAAAGTTCTAGGATTAAATAGGCTTCTAATCTTAATAAAGAATGAGCTATTTATGGCATTATTTTCCAAAGCACTCTAATTAATATTTTGGATCATGGTCCTCCAAACGCTGCCTTACAAGAAATAACCCAATAATGGCTGAAGCTTGAGATTATGATCCAAATCATGATCTTTATACCCATAGCTTGAAAAAGTGCAGCTATCAGACAACAGATGATGTGACCTGGCTGGATATAATCAAGCCATATAACATTCTTTATAGTACATATCTAGGCAATGGCAAAAGGCTGGCAGGTGCCATTTTGAAAAATGGTCACCACTAGACCCACAGCCTAGACGTGCTCCAGCTCACATTGGACCACCAGGGTGTAATTTGTAATTTATTTGGGAATCCAGAGGATGAGCTAGAGTAGGGTGCGAGTCGGGCCTACAGAGGCTTTAACATTTACTGAAAGGGGAGGAGTTTGTCAGTGGGGACAGGGCCTAGGCAGGAACATTAACAATAATATATTTTCTCTCTTTCACTATGCCCACATCTAGGGGTGGTGATGGGTGGGACAGGGGGCCTACGGAGACCCCTGAGGTTTTTGCTACTTTGAAGGGATGGCGATGCCTCAGGGCTGAGCTGTCCTTTTAAGCCTTGGCAGCCCCATGGTGCCAGGACCTCCATATCACAAATTTTTGGGGCCATTTAAATGCCACAGTATTTTTCCTAATGGTATTTTATCATGGGGAAAAATACCCGAGTAGCCACAAAGCGGGAGGGCCAATTACTGCAGCTTTGGTACTCCTGTGCATTTTTCAGGAAAAATGATGTGGCTTAGAGAATGAGCCCCAAAATATCTATGTGTATTTCTTTTAATTTAATAAGGGTGGACAACTCTTGTCCTCAAGAGCGCAAACAGGCCAGGTTTTCAAGATATCCACATTAATATGCATAAAAGAGATTTGTATACAATGGTGATAGTGCTGCAAGCACTATCTCAAGTATATTCACAGGACTCTCCTGTTTTAATCAATCATGTGCACTAAAAACAATTATGTTAATAGCCTGCAAGAAAAATGTCATTAACAATGGGAATTAGATGCATGTAAGACAAAATTGTACCCAAAAATGCTGCATAAACTATGTTAAAATTTTCAGTGACCATGCAAACTGAGTCAAAAAATGTTGAGTTTGGTTTATTCATTCATTTTATCCTTTTTTTACTGTTACATTTTGTTTGGTTTCTATTCATTAGTTTTGCATGCAAATGCTGTTTGGTGGGCATAAAATTGAATATAATTAACATAAAGGGGTAGATTTTAAAACATACGCTCGTGCATCCATGTGCTTGAGCTACCTGGTGCACATGGACGCACGCGCAAGAGGGGGTAACAAGATTGGGCCTCCCCCAGTTCCTTCCCCTACCTATCCTCCCT
Source organism: Rhinatrema bivittatum (assembly GCF_901001135.1). NCBI lineage: Eukaryota > Metazoa > Chordata > Amphibia > Gymnophiona > Rhinatrematidae > Rhinatrema > Rhinatrema bivittatum. Next base: position 205,314,795 of record NC_042616.1, on the reverse strand, counting down.
CCCTCTTCCCCTCTCTTCCCTGACCCCTTAAAATGTCCTTTCAACAAATTAGCAATATCTGTACTCCATATAGTCACATTTGCATGCAAAAATCTTTTTAATTGTATCGAAAAGTACTGGTTCTTTTCCTTACCAGCTTTTCACCTTCTTCATTATAGCTGTCAATTTGTGGCTTCCTATTTAGAAGCTTAAAAATTTGTTGAGCTGAAACTTTTGCTTTACCAAAGTCAGGTGCAAAAGAAGTGGATTGCCCGACACTCATGGCAGCAAAGATAATGGCAGAAAATACTCTAGAAAAGGAAATATATTGGGTAAATGGTTGGGAGATCACAATTAACACAAATATTTTCTTCACTACCGGTGGCCTTATCAAAATTAAACACTAGGACTTGATAAGTCCTAAAATTACAATTCAACTTTTCCACAAATGACTTTGACATACATTTTATGTGAGCTTTAAAAATAAACAAACATACATCTTGAAACTCAAGAACATTTTAACTCAGTCATTACTAGGAAAGTTAAATGAGTACTCTACTGTATTAGGTATTGCTGAAGATTAGATTGTGATATGGCCTTTAAATATTTCTTCACATTAAACATTAGGAGGTCAATGTTGAAAAGAAAATGGCTTAAGTTAGCCGGATAAAGCGTACAATGGGAAACAAGGGATGCAGCACAAGGTATGCTGCTGAATATCCCCATATTTGGCGCTGCATAGCTGGATAAGTTAGTTCTATCTGGCCAAATTAAACCTGCTCTATGGCAGGTCTAACATATCCGGCTAACTTAACTGGATGAGTCCAAATATTGGCACATATCCGGTTACTTTAGCTGGATAAGTAGAACTCTCCCAATTCACCCATTCCCCACCCATGAGTTATCCAGCTTAACTACTTAGCCGGATAAATGATTTATCCAACTTATCTGGCTAAGTAGCTTTTGAATATCAGGCTCTAGAAGCCCTTATTCAAAGACCAACTGAGTGAGTAAGTTACCAGGGTAACTGCATCCAGTTAAATTTAACAAGCTATTCAGTGACACATATGTGCAAAAGGGCTGCTGTGCTGACTATACCCCAGATGAAGTTAAGTAGCTGAAGTTATCCAGGTAACTTTAGATCAGTTTGTCTGACTAGAGCTGCCCGGGTAACTTAGGGATATGCAGGGATAAAGTTTTTGTTTCATTTAATTTTTTTCTTTTCGGGGATGGGGGGCAAGAATTGAAATGTTTTAAATTTAAAAACTCAAAAAAAAAAAAAAAAAGAAAAAGAAATGGATCCACCAACCCTCAACGCCCCTGGACAACACTTATCCCTTTCCCTGGGGGTTTCTGATATGGAAAGTAGCAAGAGCTATGCCCAATGGCTCCAGTTCCACCAGCTCTTGCTTGATAGTGGCACCAGCTAGGAGTGAGTCTAGTGCTATTTTATTGACCAACAAAATGGTGCCAGCATCAGGACCAATCAGCATCAACTTGAAACAAAACCAGCAGGGCAGGAACAGGGGATCACAGCTGCCCTTTCACTCATACAGGGTAAATGTGGACTGGGGAATTCAGGAGTAAGGCTTAGAAGGATATGAAATTTTGGGTCATTGGGTTTGTTTTCCCCCCCATTAACTTTCTCAAGCTAAAATCAACAAAAACAAAACATTTTTTAAAGAAAATGAAATGCAGGTATTTAAGCATGTTTTTCATTTCATTAAAAAAAAAAAAAAATTGTACACCTCTACTGAATATCAGTGCTGCCTGGACAAAATGAAGCCACCCCCTGGGAACATCCACAGTGCTAACTCTTTAGCAAGACAAATTGTGTGCGGCCAACGATTTGACCAGACAAAATTTAGCCAGAGAGCAGTGGAAAGATGTCAAACCTTAAAAGTGAGTTTTCAAAATGTGAAAGCACGTGAAAACAAGCATATACACATGTGTGCTCATATACTCCATATTTTCTAAGTTGAAAATACGCATGTATTTTCACTTTCACATGTCCATACAAATGTGTAAAAAAAAGGAGCAGTTTAAAGGCATGCCAGGATAGGACCAGCATTTATGCATGTAAGTTGCTATTTTGAAAGATACTTACACATGTACATTTTCCAATTTACTTGCATATTTTTAAACCTGCTAATTATCCAGTCTAAGTGATATTCAATGTGATTATTGTGTAGTACTGACTGGCTGAGAGGTCTGGGTGAACTGGGGGTGGGGAGGGAATTTAGGATGAAGAACCAGGAAGTTTTCAGCTACCTGGAGAAAGATTAGAAGAACCAATGGACTAATCAGTAAAACTGGTGATTTTCTTGATGTGCACATGTTTTAAAGTTGGACAAATAATGGGGCCAATTTTAATTCCTATGCACGCGGGGTACATTTGTGCGCGCTCCCCGTGTGCACAAATGTACGCCCGATTTTATAACATGCGCGTGCTGCCACGTGCATGTTATAAAATCCAGGGTCGGTGCATGCAAGGGGAGCCCCGATGGCTTTCCCGTTCTCTCCAAGGCCGCTCCGAAATTGGAGCGGCCTCGGAGGGAACCTTTTTTGGATCCCCCCCACCTTTCCCTTCCTTCCCCTATCTAAACCCCCCCCCCCCCCCGGCCCTACCTAAACCCACCCCCCTACCTTTTTCGATGGAGTTAAGCCTGCCTCTCGCAGGCGTAACTTGTTCATGCTGGCTGGCCAGGTCCCAACATAGGCCGCTGTGTCGGGGCACTCTGCCATGCCCCCGGACACGCCCCCCAACCACCCATTTTAGCAAGCCTCGGGACATACGCGTGTCCCGGGGCTTGTGCGCACCGCCGAGCCTATGCAAAATAGGCTCGGCGCGCGCAGGGGCAGATTTCTGCAGGTTACACGCGTATGTTACGCGCGTAGCCTTTGAAAATCTGCCCCATGTGCATAAATCAGGACTCGTACGAGTTACTCCTATTTTATATTTAATGCATGAAAATAAACACGTACGTGTTATAAATAAATAGAAAAATTACGTGTTTCAATGCATTGTATGTATTTGCATGTAATCCTACATATGCCCATATATTGCAGTGTAGAGATACATATAGAGGTAGATCTTAAAAAGGTACGCCGGATTTTATAAGATACGCGTGTAGCCGCGCGTATCTTATAAAATCCGGGGTCTGCGCGTGCAAGGCTGCGCAAAATCGGCAGCCTGCGTGCACCAAGCCGTGCAGCCTGCCTCCGTTCCCTCCAAGGCCGCTCCGAAATCGGAGCGGCCTCGGAGGGAACTTTCCTTCCACGTCCCCCCACCTTCCCTTCTCTTACCCTATCTACCCCACCCCCCAGCCCTACCTAAATCCCCCCCACCTTTTGTTGTGCAAGTTACGCCTGCTTGAAGCAGGCGTAACCTGCCGTGCCGCCTCGGCATCCCCCGGCACAGGCCACAGTGCTGGGGGACTCGGGACCGCCCTCCCGGCCCGCCCCCGAACTATCGCCATGCCCCCGGACACGCCCCCTCCCACCCCTTTTACGAAGCCCCAGGGCTTTACGCGCGCCGGCGGCCTGTGCAAAATAGGCGCGCGCAAATCCAGCAGGATTTACGCACGCAGGGCTTTTAAAATCTAGCCCACATTGTACAAACACATATCTGCACATTGTGGAATATATGTATGTATGTGGCCATGTGCAGATCTATGCAAGTATTTTATAACCCATATCCCCATTTTATAAAATACATGTATCACTACCCTGCAAAGTATGTATGTATGTAGGCTTACACGCAAATGCATGTATTGAGTGTATATACTTTTCCTACCTATTTTAAAAAACTATATGCATGTATATATTTTACTTGCAAATGTAAAGTAGGACTTGCTCATGTAAGTCTTCATTTATGCACGTAAGCCAGCTAATTTTAAGACATGCATGCATAAATAAAATTAACCAGTTTGCCCAGTCCTTCTCCAGGTCGCCAAGATTTTATTGGTTCTTCAGCTTGATTTCCCCCCAGTTTACCCACACCTCCTACAGATGGTACTGCACAATAAACATCTTTAGTATCACTTATGCCAGATAATTATCAGATGTAAAATCCCACAAGTAAGTTGGCAAATGTACATGCATGTCTTAAAAATAGTAACTTATATGCAACTTAAGTGTTGGTCGTGTCCCAGAATGCCCCTTTTTTACGTACATATCTGCACATGAAAGTGCAAATATGAGCATATTTTCAATAAAATAAAGAATACACTAGTGATGTGCAGGGGTAAAAAAATTGTTTTGTTTTCTGGGTTTTCCCTGCATGAATTTCATTTATTTAATTTAATGCTTAATTTGTTTCTTTTATTAAAAAAAAAATATTAAAAAAGTTGGTACTATACAAGGCCAAGGCTTGGAGACCTGGCCCTAACACCTTGGCCTAGGTCTGATGCCTAGACTGGATGCCAGGGAGTCCGCCTCTACCAGGTACTTACTCTTGGACATTAGCGTAGGCCAGAGCCCAAGCCTAGGCCCAACACTGTAAATTGAACTACTATACAGCAAAATGGCACCCTGCGCTGAGGAAGATGTGACTGAGTTAATTTGAAGAAGAAAGACGACATCTACAAGGAAATAGCTCTTACCTCCAGGCCTGAGCCTGACCCTGAGCCAAGGACCTGGCATCAGGTATTTGCTTCTAGGCCTGGCCCAAGTGTCAGACCTGAGTCTGAGCCAAGGCCCAGGCATTGGAACCCAGCCTTTGGGCTGGGTCCCAGGATCTGGTGTAGGCCAAGGACCAGCTCTTTGGGCTGGGCCTCAGATTCAGACCTGGTTCTGGTCTGAGGTCCAGGCATCAGGACCTGGTCTTCCAGCCTGGAGCAAGTGTCAAGCCAGGGCCAGGGCTCTGGTCTAGGCTGAGTACCAGGTGTCAGGACCGCACCTCCAGTTTGGGTCATGGCATCGGACTCTGCCCTGCCGATGTTCAGGTATTGGGATGCGGTCTCAGGCTCTGGTCTAGGCAGAGACCCAGGTATCAAGGCCCAATGTTGGGCCTGGGCCCATCCTTTGGCCTAGGCTGAGGCCCAGGCATTGAGCCTTCACCCAGGCTGAAGTCCAAGCATTGAGACCTGGTCTTGGGAGGGCTCTCATTTCAGGAGTGGGTCCAGTTTCTGCCATAGGACCCCAAACTTGGGCATGGACCAGAGCCTTGGTCTGCGCCAAGATCCAAGCATCCGAGTTCGGTGTTGGGCTTGGGCCCATGCTCTGGCCTAAGTCGAGGCTCAGGCATTGGTACCCATTCTCAAGTACTGGGCCCAGGTGTCAGGACCTGGTCTCCAGATAGGGCCATGGCGGGAGGTCTCAGCCTGATCTCTGGTGTAGGCCAAAGCCCAGGCACTGGACCTGAGACAGGGCAGATTCTTAGGTGTCAGGCCTGGGTCTGTGCTCTCTCTCCTTGGCTGAGGCCTAGGTGTCAGGACCTGGCCTCTGGATCCAGTCTCCAGCCAGGGCTTCAGCATTGGAACTGGGCCTGGCCTCTGGCTTAGGCAAGGCCCAGATGTCATGTGGCCTCTGGATCGAGCCCCAGTGTAGGACCTGGGCCAGGCCTTGTCTAGGTTGAAGCCCAGACACTGGGAGCTGGTCTGGCTGCAGCATCAGATCCCTGACAAATCAGGTAAGTGTGGGTCTAAAGATTTCTTGACCCTGGCAAAATGTTTCATGGGGCCTTGGTCTTTACTCGAGTCTTAGCCATGTCCCTGGCATTGGGCCTGGGCCTAGGACAAGACCTCTTGTCATGCTCTGGCATAGGTCACATTTCAATATGGCCACAGCCTATGCATCAGCATTGCGCTTGGGTGTAGGCCATGATCCTTGCTTTGGGCCTTGGCCTATTCCCTAGGTGAGGTCCCGGCTTTGGGCTTAGGCATAGGTCCAAGGGGAGATTCTTTTTAACTGAATGAAACAAATAGGATCCATTTAAATTCAGGGGGCCTCTCAATTCATTTTGGAGTTCCCTGAAAGAAATTAATTGGCCCTTATACATTTTTCAAATTCAGTTAAAATGTATGCACATCCCTAGAATACACAGGTACTTATTTATTGAATGATTTTATATACCGACATTCATGTACACACATCACATCGGTTCACAATTGCTATCAAATGCACAGTTAAGAACATTTGCATTTCCAAAATTAGGAAGATAGTCAAATACATAACACTCATAATAAAAACAAATAAAACTAAGTAAAAATATAAAATTCTTGGATAGAGTATTTAAATTTATGAAAGACAAGAAATATTAAAAGAGAATTTGTGTTGTTAGTTATTGAAAGGCTTGTTGGAATAACCATGTTTAAACACCTTTCTTGAATGTTCTAATGTTTGTTTCAAGCCTTAAGTTTTGTGGCAGGGAATTCCAAAGTTGTGGTCCAGCAATGGATAGGGCTCTTTCTCTGACTGAGTTTAGATGAGCTGATTTTGGGGATGAAATTGGTAGAGTTCTATTTTCTGCTGATCTTGTGATTCTTTGCGGGATGTGGAAATGTAAAGCCGCAGTAAGCCATTCAACTTTATCATTATAGAGGGTCTTGTGTATTAAGAATAATGCTTTAAATTGAGTACGGAATGTGATAGGTAATCAGTGCAAATCTTTCGAAATCAGGGTTATATGTTCGGACTTTCTAATATTGGTTAATATTCTCGCAACTGAGTTTTGGAGAAATCGAAGCGTTCTGGTGGAAGAGGCAGGCAGACCCAGCACTAAAGCATTACAATAGTCTGTCTTAGAAAAATGAGGGCTTGTAAAACTGTTCTAAAATCACAACTGTGTAAAAGGGGTCTTAAAACGTTTTAAAAACATTTAATTTAAAAAACCCATTGAGGTAGAAGCTATTGGTGCACATATGATAATTTTACATGCTTAACATTTTGAAAATTCATCCCTTAGTAAAATTTGAAATCAATGCCCATTTACAAACATAGCCTTTCTTTCCAAAGCAGAATACTTACATGAACACATTTTCAAATCCTGTGTAACAGTTTTGAATTAGCCAAGCCCCAAATCTGAAAACAGCCGCATTAACAAAATAGTTGCAAGACTGTGATATTCCATAGGTTATTCCATATATAGGAGCTTTGATCATGGCATCCCTTTAAATTAAAAAAAACAAAACAAAACACCAAGTAAAAATAGATTACTGAACCCAGAAAACAAAGATTTCAAAATATTGGCAGAAACAACTGCATTGCAGTACATTACAGTCTGTTGAGACTTAATGTGATTTTCAATTAATCCTGATTTCAATGACTAGCTTTTCTTTATTAGTAACCAATAAAACCCAGATGGATTGGGTTGAAATGCATTTTATGTGAATGTTATTTTTTCAAGCAAGGTGGTATAGTGGGATGGAGCTGCTGTTGTGTCTGTTGTCCCGGGGCCAGTCCTAAACTGAGTGAGTAATTGAGAACTGAAAAGGGACTTTTCTGTTTCTAGGCCCGCAGAGGACCTGGGAGGAGTGTACTGAGGAACGGCCTCGGGAGTGTCTTATTGAGGGGGAAGATCTAATGGTGAATTTCTTTTTGAAGGAGTTTGGATTGTGTTTTTAGTACATCTGCACTGAATTTTTGGCATTTCAAGCAGTAAGTTAATGTGGATTGTGAATTTTTCAGTAAAAGTTTTCTTTTGGAGCACCAACTTTTGTGAGGATATTGAGTTATTTTTCTGGTAACTTTTGCTCAAAAGGTTTTGCAGGTGAGTCTGCCTCTAGTGCATCCAGTGGCTCTCCAGGGCTCAGAAGGTAGCCCCCAATGAAGGTGAGGTTACATTAATCATACTTTGCCACCTCATTTTGAGCTTTTGATAACAAAAAATTCAGTAAAAGTTACAAACAGTACAACCCCCTCCCCCCTCCCAAGAAACACCAACAGATTTTTTTTTTTTTTTTTTTTTTTTTTAAATCCTCAAGTTGACAGAAATATGAGTGAAAATAATTATAGTTTCAATGGTGGGCTCCATGCTTGAGCTTTGGATGAAATACATTTTAGGCAGGTACATGAACTGCCAGGCAGTCAACTCTGCTTCAAACCTGTACCACGCGGGGAAGCTGGCAAGAGCATCTTCATTTTGCTGTGGCAGCCCTCAGTATAGCACACTTATTTAGCTTCTGATAGTGTGGGCCAGAGCACAGTGTTCTTCAGCTGGGAAAAATCTTTTGGGATATAACTGCCATGATAATGGACTCCTAGATAACCTGCCATAGACTTTGAATAACTGACATAGGCAGGGCCATCATTAGAGGGGGGTGAATAGGGCGGAGTCCCGGGCACACAGCAGCCCAGGCTTTGGAGGGTAGCATGCTACTGTGGTAGCCCTTCCCCTAACATTTCCTGTCAGCTCTGGGGGCTCGGCCACACATATCAGCATTCCAGGGCCCCACTGCAGCTGATTCATCGCTGGCCCCTACACTCCTAAGGTCAGCCCTGGAAGTAGGTGAAAGTTGAATTCCAAAGCATTCATAGAAAGATTTAGCTAAAATTCTCACCTATATGGTCCATTTAAACTTTCTGTATACTTGGCATAGAATGTATCTTCTTTTGTTAAAGAAACCACTGTTCTTATATTTTCTACAGCTTCAGTGGAAATCTAATGAAGAGGTAAAGAAAAGACATATAGACAATTATGCTAAAAGAATTCTAGGTTAGATTGATAATCTAGGAAAGTAATCTACTTTGTAAAAATGGAGTCATAACATAGCATACTGAAGATCTTCTGTGCCATATTAGTTTACTGGTAAAAATAGATTTTTAGCAATAATAGTTACTGCATAGTCAACTTTGGCCATGGAAAACCATTACACAAAAGCATAGAAACATAGAAATGACGGCAGAAAAAGACCAAACTGTCCATCCAGACTGCCCAGCAAGCTTATGGCAGTATCTGCCGCGCCATACAATTCACCCCCATACTGATCAGTTTCCCAGACCATCAAGCCAGGGGCCTTGTTGGTTGCTGTTTGAGTATAATTCCCCATCACCTCTTGCCATTGAAGCAGACAGCAATGTTGGAGTTGCATCAACATATGAAGGCTTATTGGTTAAGGGTAGTAACCGCCATACCAGCAAGTTACCCCCATGCGCTCTTTTCCTTATTTCCAACTTCTAGCCTTTAGGGATCCACAGTGTTTATCCCATGCCTCTTTGAATTCTTTTACTGTTATTGTCTTCACCACCAAGTTATACTCCAAGTTGTGAAACAGGATATATTTATCAGTGTGTTATTGCTAGTATAAGCTTTAGGACCTGATTTTCAAAGCCATTAAAATGCATAAATCCTGGTTTTCTGCATGTAAATGACTGTTATAAAATAGCCCAGAGCTCATGTTGCTTAAAAGTATAAACATATGCATGAAATCAGGTTGTTTCTATCGGGTTGATTCAGTAAATTATGCGGGAGAGTCGGCACTCCAAAGCGAGTGCTCGCTCTCCCTCAGTGCGCCCTGGCCCCATTCCTGGGCACGCGATTCAGTATGCAAATGAGGGCATGCCCACTTAAAATTTCACATATGTATGTGCAGCCAGAGTATTTTATGACATGCACACATATGCATGTACATAATAAAATGGCCGTGTTCCTGGCCGACATATGTGCGCCTGTGAGCCATTTTGTCAGTTACCGTCCCTGGTTCTCTCCTCTTTCATACACAGGCAGGCTCTCACTCTCTATCATACACACTAGCGCGTCCCTAGCGCCTCCTTATTGGCAGAAATGGCGGCTGTCAGTGGGTTTGACAGCCGACGCTTAATTTTACCGGCGTCTGTTGTCGAACCCGCTGGCAGCCACGGGTTCGGAAAACAGATGCCGGCAAAATTGAGCGTCAGTTTTCCAACCCACGAGCAGAATTTTTTTTGGGGGGGGGCCCTCCGACTTAATATCGCTATGATATTAAGTCGGAGGGTGTACAGAAAAGCAGTTTTTCTGCTTTTCTGTACACTTTCCCGGGGCCGGCCGAAATTAACGCCTGCCTTTGGGCAGGCGTTAATTTCTGAGAGTAAAATGTGCGGCTTTGCTGCACATTTGCCCTGGGGAGAAGGAGAGAATTTTGCATCTCTCTGAGCCAAGACTGTTTTGTATATTTGTATCTAGGGTTGGAGGGGAAACCCTGCCATACAATCCAAAGTGGGTTCCTTTTCCACCCAGGGCCTCCACCCCTTTTACCTCTCAGAAGTGGGGACACCCTGGGTCCAGTGAGGCATATTTCTGCACAGACAGAAAGAACTGTAAAGTGCACATATTAATAGTGGGGCTAAGACTGAATAAATTAATCCCAATTGTCGTTGCTTATCCGCAAATAAACTGTATTTTTGGACAACACCTCAGAGTCTGGAATTGTTTTTTTTGCATAATGGGCCCACACTATAAACTACATCACGGGATGCTCACAAACATAGCACAGACACTCGGGGCCTTGGAAGATAACTTCCCCCTCATGCAACAAAGCATCCGCACCTTGGCGAGAAAAGAGTCTATGACTACTGCTAACCAAGGTCCCTGCTCCAAAGAGATTATAAATAAGTTTATGGCCCCACCTATTCAAGTCAGGCACACCAGGGTGGGGTTATAACTGTAACATATTTACATTAATACCACAATTTACACACAGGCAGGTATTTTATAAAATATGCAGTACATTTTCAAAGAGGTTTCATGCAGAAAAATAGCATAAACATATTTGTGCACGTTTACACCTGCTATTTGGTGCAAATGAAATCGAGCTGGTCTATTATCTGAAATATTGTGATTGGAGGTCTGGGCGAATTAGTTGGGTTCAGGGTGAAGTGGTAGAGGTTCTAGGTGACCTGAAGTCAGACTAGGTGAACTGGCAGAGGTATCAGCACACTGGTGTTTCCTAGTGCATGCACAAGTAAGTATTCTTGAAATTGTATACATGCGGATTTCAAATACTTGCCTCCATGTAGAAATCTGGGTTATTATGCATACCTGTTATATTTTTTTCATGCTTCAAATAAAACGTGCACGTCAGGGGGGGATCTTACTTGAGGCAGAGCGAGGTGGCAGAATTTTGGAGCGGCAAAAAGTGCCCCCTCCAAACACCCTTGCCATGGCCGGGTCACTCTGCCTCCCAAGACAAGAGCAGCACCAGCTTAGTTTTGTTTTTTTGTGGTATAACGCTCTTATTACTGACACATTCAACAGGTAATGCTTAGGCAGTTTTGGCGTGACATCCCAAGAGGGATGGGAAGCTCGCAAGCAGGAAATAAAGAACCACAGCAGCGAGGTTTTGGTGACGTGCCTTTTTTTGTGGCTTTCCCACAGGAGTCCTAACCCCCCACAGGCAGAAGAGAAAAGCAGCAGCAGTCCTTATGGCTTTCCCAGGGATTCCCATTCCCCAACAGGAAAGAGAATAGAAAGGCGACAGAGGTCTTGATGCGTGTCCATGGGGTTCCCAGTCCCCTGGGGGCAGGAAGACGTGGACGGCCCATCGGGGAATCAGGCATGCCCCGGTGGTCCACTTGCACTGAGCACGTGATTTCTTATTAGTTCTTGCTCAGCTCCCCAACTGCAGACAAAGTAAAGAAGAGGGCGACGGTCGCCCGTATGACAGTGAGGGTAAAGGTAGCGCCGGCTCCATTTTGAAGATTGGCAATACGGCCTGCGTGAGGTCGCTCCCGGACCCCCGCTGGACTTTTGGCAAGTCTTGGGGGGGCCTCCTGACCCCCACAAGCTGGCCAAAAGTCCCTGGGGGTCCAGCGGGGGTCCGGGGGCGATCTCCTGCACGCGTGACATCGGGAGCCAGGAACCAAAATGGCGCCGGCGCTACCTTTGCCCTGTCACATGATAAGGGCAAAGGGCCACCGGCGCCATTTCTCTTAACGCAGTCGTGGCCAGAGAGAGGGAGATCACGCCGGGACCCCCCCACTGGACCCCAGGTAATTTATAACATTTTGGGGGGGTTCGGGAGGGTGGGGGATTTGTTTTAAAGGGTCAGGGTGGGTTTTAGGGTTGTTTTGGTGTGCCGGTTTTCCCGCCCTCCCCCGATTTATGATTTTTAACGATTTTAAAAAAACCCAAAAAAAACACACATAGAAACATAGAAACATAGAAATGACGGCAGAAGAAGACCAACCGGTCCATCCAGTCTGCCCAGCAAGCTTCACACATTTGTTCTCATACTTAACTGTTTCTCTTGGCTCTTAGTAACCTTATGTTCTAATTCCCTTTTCACCCCCACCATTAATGTAGAGAGCAGTGCTGGAGCTGCTTCCAAGTGAAATATTAAGTTTGATTAGTTGGGTAAGCGGCAGCATAGCTCTCTGCCATGAAGCAGAGGGCAATGCTGGAAATGTGTGAAGTATCAGTTTTTCTTTTCCCCTGTCATTGAAGCAAGGAGTCATGCCGGACATGCACCGAAAGTGAAGAATGCCTTGAAAGTCACATTAACTATCATCAAATATTGAAAAGCCTAATAATTGGTAATACCTATAAGCCCATGAACCCACGATCAGATTTCCCTCCCCCCCACCCCCAGCCAAAATCGATCGTTAAGACGATCGATCACACGATTCACACCCCTAATGCGCATATCCGGGCAGCTTTTAAAATGCGCTCAGCATTCAACATCTCCTAGTTAATGCGCACATCAGGCTTTCAAGATTCTTTATTTTCCTCCCCAAATCCTGTGACTTCTAGAAATGTAAAAACTGAATTTTAACAGTTTCACATTAAGAAATTTGAGGCAGGGTTTCCTCAATCTTGTGCATTAGATTTCTAGGGCTTTCTCAATATAATTTTAGACATTAACTGTTATAGAAAATGAACACTGCCTTAGTGGTTAAACATCATAATTTGCATCAATTCTCCAGTGATCAAAACTGCTTTCATCTATGGTTTTGGTTTTGTTTTTTTTTAAATAAAACAGACTATTTCTGCTTTACATTTTAAAATCTAGTTTCATCCTCTCTTTACGGTAGTGATAGGCATACTAAATCCCCAAATAGCTTCTTCTCAGCATGAATTTATTAATATCCACCCACATCCAAATTATGTTCAGCATTTGTCCCCTATTCTTTTGTACCATATTAAGACACAAAAGCATCACCTCTGATTGAGGGTCTTACTCAAAGGAATTTTTCCAGTTCTATATCGATAGAAATATCTTTACTGAATAAGGGCCTGAGATTCATTGCAATGCACTAGGTTGCTCCTTCTTTGTCACAAGACTCAAAACTTACAACTCAGTAAGAGGAGAACTTTTAAGCTATATATACTGTATATATATCTATATAATAGCAATACTACAGATTTGTCAGTATTTAGGATAAAATATTTGTGCATGTGAACAAATAAACTTACTCTTCCGGCTTCTTCCAGTGATTTTTGATCTTTCGAAGCATGACCTGCCATTGATTTCATTCGAAGGAAATTTGCAGCACTCAGAAAAGGAATGCAGGCAAGGATCATCAGAGTCAACTGCCAGCTGTATATAAAGGCAATAATAATGGCTGCCAGCAAAGTGCAGATAGTCATGGTGACCAAACCTAGTCGACTCCCAGTAGCCTACCACAAGACAAAAGTTTAATGGGTTAGTAAAAATCCATCACATGAAAATGAAATAAACAGAACAACAAACAAAATGACAGGCAAACTTAAATGAAGAGGGCAAAACTAGTAAGACCTGTAAAGAAAAATAAAAAAAATAGAAAACAAATTACATATGAATATTGACTTTCTACTACTTTAAGAAAATAAAAAGGAGATAAAACTTGACTTATGCAGCTTAAGTCATCAGAAGTATAATAAACTATTTTTGAAATTGTAGTTGATATAGGCTACAACTTTTTTTTTTTATTTACATTCATTCAAGCTCGTGATACCTGCTTTAGTAATTGCATAACTGGACTATTGCAGTAGCCTATGAGTGGGCCTACCTGATAGGCTCACCCATAGACCCGTAGACTACTTCAGAATATTGCGGCCTGACTAGTTGTTACATAAGACATGCTGAAAGAAGGCAACACCACTGTTACAAAGACTTCATTGATTAGTGGTGATGGAGCAGGTTAAGTTTAAGATGCTAACCATGGCACATTGGGTCTTGAAAGGACCGGGACACACGTACCGATGGAGAAAATTTAATTGGTATAAACTAGGATGAGTATTGCTTTCTATTTAGGCAGTTTTGTATGAGTTAATTTCCTTAAGGGAGGTTAGGAAAACTCGTATAAGAGCTAGAGCATTTTCTATAACTGCACCTATTTGATAGAATTCTCTCACCATAGAACTGAAATCAGAAGATAATAATGATCTATTTCACAAGCAATTAAAAACTTGGCTTTTTCCCTCTTTAGATCAGAGCTTGTGGGAGGCTGAGACTGGACGGTCTGATTGTTGTTCTGAGGGACAGGAGATAAGTGTTCAGAGGGTGGTTGGGGGGTTGGGCAAAGCTAGGAGATGTGGTCTTGATTTAGGGACTGATAAGAGGTGGAGATTGAAGCTGAGACAAAAAGGAGGGTATAGGGTATCCTCCCATTTACAGATGCTTTTATTTTTGTATCTTTGTATTCTGTTTTTATTATTATAGCCTGTTTTATGTAATGTAATTGATGTTGACTTAGTTAACCTCTTTGGGCGGCAACTTTGTGAATGGAGAAGCAGTTTGTAAAATTGACAAATAAATACATATTTAACTCCATAAACTTTGGAAACAATATACAAAAATTAAGATTGATACTCAAAATTATTGTCATGACCCTATAATTAATCCAAATAGTACAGCCAAGGTCAGCCTCCATAAACCAGAAGGATGCATTCTCTGCATTCTCCACCAGTCCTAAGGTTTTTTTTTCTTATTCTATTCATCTATATCTTGCTCTGTTTTTACAGTATTATGTTCTCCTGGATTCAGATAAATTTTTGATTTTGGGGCTCCCAGAAGTTTCCTTCTACTCCTTTTAGTCTCAAGTTCAGTTGGAACCAGCCTTTATTGTACTCTGCTGCCATTTGTTTAGTGTATTCATCACTGTAAAAGTCTTCTGAATCCTGAAATCACTGGCCCTAAATCCCTAAGTCACTGGTGCACAATGATTGTGATTCCCTCCCACCTAGCCTGCCTAGGGAGGACCTGAACTAAGAATCAGAACTAGGTCCTCCATATAACAGCATACAGCACAGACTGAGCCACTGGGCTAGTTTACATTGTTAATTTTAATCCATCTTGCTTTACAATCTCCATCTCCTATTGGATGGATAAGCGCAATGTTGTCATAATTCATTTTGAGTTCAGTTCTGTCGTATCAACCCATTTATTAATCTGCTTTTTCCAGAATAGCTAAAAGCAGATTCTTAAAGGTATCTCTCCCACAGGAAACTCTGATACAGAAATACCTAGCAAATGTTTAACTTCTGATGTCAATTTTACTGTTGAAATCCCTTTCTGGTTCAATGAGTGAAGGTTCTGCAACTGTTATATAGGGAAATAAATGTAATTTCACCCACAAAACATTTTTGTTCATTATTACTCTTTATGATTTTATAATGTGATGTTATTATGCTATTATTAATGTTGATGTAATTGACAATGTAATTAACCTGGGGTAGTTTTGTGATAAAGGAAATGATAAATAAACCTTGTTATTGTTGTTTATGGCTAGTGGGAGGAAAGTGGTGTTTAAATTGCCCACCAGAAATAGCATGTTTGGATGACCTTTAACAAAGTCTTTCATTAACATCCAAGTGTATGGTTTGAGTCATGAGCCGAGAACAATTCTTCCTTGACCTTTTGGCTGATATTGAGAACCTGTACAATATAGGGGAAAAGGGAGTTAATGCCCTGCCACCCAGTCCTACTGGTGACATGATGATAGTACAACCATGGCCAAAGGATGAGGACTAAACTTCCCACTGAAAATAAACCCCAAATAGTTTTTCTAACATACAGTATTATAGCTTCTGATATGACAAGAGATGTAATAACAGGGATAATATAGTTGCTCATTCATCTAAGATTGCCTTCAGGGCTCCCCATGGTCATCTGCCAAGTGGGCACAGGTCATTTGATCCATTGGAGCAGGGCGATTTGTTTTCACTGAGCCAAAGTTGATAAAGGAGCCTTTTTCTTCTATCGTGTGGTATTTTATCCAAACAAGTTGTTTACAAAATAATGGCAGAGTTCAGAATATGCGACTTGGCCCTTCTTTCCTCTCATACACATTTCTAAAATTAGCTTCTGATGCCAAATATGAGTGGCTTCTGATGTCTGTTTCAAAGTTTAACTTACCCCCTTGATTTGGGAAGCATCTGTGGCAAGTCTTGTAAGCAAAACACCTACTGCATTCTTGTGATCATCAAACCATCCAATTTCCTGTGAATTAAAATAGCATTGATTGGAAGGAACACCTTTTCTGCTGATTTATAAAGTGATGAGTAACATTTATATTAGCATCTGAGAGTATTTTAAGTAAGTCTGAGTATCAGGTCATATATCAAGTGAAATAAGAGGAATTTTTTGCTTGCATTGAAGTAGCCGCACTAACAAATGAATGACAACGATACTATCAGAGCTGGTGAAATAGAAGTTCAACTAGCTTTCATTTATTTATTGATTTTTATATATTTTATTGTGCCCTAAATCAGGATGCATACATAAATTACTGTGATACAAATAAAAGAGAGAATGAATTGAGACAACAAACAGGGTCAGAGAGAGAGAGAGAGAGAGAGAGAGAGAGAGAGAGAATCTTTATCAGGCCATCATAGTAGTCAACTATTTATATCACTATAGGAAGACCAGCTAATAACTTGAGGTGAGGATTTGTTGTTGGTTTAGGGTTTGGGGACAGTTTTACGTGCAGAGTGAGACGTATGAACAGCACAGTACACCTCAGTGAAGATTTGAACATCATTTGGACTGAGGAAAGTCTCACAAAGATGAGATTTCTACAGTGTTCTTTTGCTCTAGCTTGATGGACTCCAAGTGTATTATGCAGTTCGTATGTCTCACTCTGCATGTAAAACTGGCCCCAAAACTCTAAACCACCACCAAAATCTTACCTCAAGTTATTCGCTGGCCCTCCTATAGTGATATAAATAGTTGAATACTATGAAGGCCTTATAAAGAGTCTCTCTTTCTCTCCCTCCCCCCAGAGACCATGTGAAATTATAGCATTTTGATGACTCTAGGGGAAAGATACCAATAGTGATGGTGGGACCTCTTTGCAATGGTATGATCTTCTGCCCCCACCCCCTTGGAAAAAAATGACTAAAACCACTAATTAATTTCACCTAGGCTAATGAATGAACTTTAGCTAGCAATGGACTTTTGATACTATCAAGCCAAATTTACTTATAGCTGTAGTACAGCAGAAAGGACAAGAACATTGAACAAGAGGATTAACTGAGCCAGTTATATCGGTCAATTATATTGTAACCTAGTACATTTTCTCTTTTTTCCTCCTATCCTGTCTTTTTTCCTCCTAACCTGTCCCTTTTCTCTTTTTTCCTCCTATCCCAGTTGGTAATTTCCTTGTTCATTGTAACTATTATTTTCTGCACCAGTTCAATTACCCTAGTTCTATGTTTATTACACGACTTGTTAAATGTAAACCGACTTGATGCAACCTTTGGTCGTGAAAGCCAGTATAGAAATTAATAAATAAATAAATAAATAAATTTTGAAAGAAGAGGACCATGATGCCCACCTACTCTGCTTGTTCCTATCTACACTTCCCTAGCTAAGGCTATCTCTCAGCTGCCTCTATACAAGCTTGACTGCCTTCATTGTTTTAGTTCTGCTCATTAACCTTCATTGCTCTTTCTACCACTTATTGCTCTAAGATATCTTCTGTCTGTTTGCCGTACAAGCTTGACCAACTGCAGGAGATCAGTCTGTCTCTGTGGTCTTAACTGAAATTGTAGCCAAGTCAACTTGCTGCTAGTAAAAATTCATACTACATGAGTGCCTGTATTTCTTCTTCTAGTTCAGATGTTCCCAAACCTATCCTGGGGACTCCACAACCAGTCACATTTTCAGGATATCCAAAATGAATAAGCATGAGAAATTTGCATATACTGAGTTTTCCTGTTATATGAATTTATTTCATGCATATTCATTGTCGATATTCTGAAAACCCAACTAGCTGAGGGGTCCTCAGGATAGGTTTGGGAAGCCCTGTTCTAGTTATATATGTTCTTATCAAACTAACGGCTCGATACAGCAAGGACGCGTTAGAAAGAGTGTGGCAGTGCCGGGCGCACCCTCGTTTGCCCCACGCACTCTTCTGATCACATACCGCTCGATACTCTGTTTAAATTGCTTGCAAATGCAAGCCGCGCATGCGAAGCATTAGGTGAAGCGTTAGGCCCGCGCAACCCATTTTACTGTATAGGCGCTTAATACAGCACCTATACAGTATCCTGGGTGTGCTGGTACCTGTCATTTCAAATGACATTTGAAATGACAGGCACCAGGAAGTGGATCCCAACTTTAACCCATGAAAACCTAAAAACCGAAAATCCCCTCTCCCGAAGCGGCTCGACATGTGCCAACTTACCTTTTGTTGCTTTTCAGCCCCTTCCCTTCTCTGCCGCCCTCCGGAGGGGGCAGCCGGTGGCGAAAGCGGCTTGCAGCGTTCCCCCCCCCCCCCCACACACACAGGTCCCGGTTCTCCTGGCTCGGCCCTCATCAAATTGTGAAGTCAGGTGAGAGCCGACTGCTCTGTGCCCTCTCCAGTCATGGCGTGAGCGGAGCGAAGCGAAGCGTACTTTCATTGGCCTGAGCGCCCGTCAATTTGGGCGCTCCAGCCAATGAAAGCACATAGATGGGCGCACGTGACATCACAGGGTGCGTCACGCCCATCTATGTGCTTTCATTGGCTGGAGCGCCCAAATTGACGGGTGCTCCAGCCAATGAAAGCACATAGACGGGCGTGCTTTCATTGGCTGAGCGCCCGTCGATTTGGGCGCACATGGACGGGCGCGCGTGACGTCACGGCGTGCGTCACACATGCCCGTCTATGTGCTTTCATTGGCTGGAGCACCCAAATTGACGGGCGCTCAGGCCAATGAAAGTACGCTTCGCTTCGCTCGCACCGTGACTGGAGAGGGCACAGAACAGTCGGCTCTCACCTGACTTCACAATTTGATGAGGGCCGAGCCAGGAGAACTGGGACCTGCGCAGGGGGGGAGGGGGGGGAACGCTGCAAGCTGCTTTCGCAGCTGGCTGCCCCCTTCGGAGGGCGGCAGAGAAGGGAAGGGGCTGAAAAGCAACAAAAAGTAAGAAAGCAACAAAAGGTAAATTTGAGTTGCTTCGGGAGGAGGGGATTTTAGGTTTTTAGAGGTTTCCTTTTGGGGGAAAGTTTGCCGTCTACCATTACCCCTGCCTCTAACGCAGGGGTAAGGATAGGCGGTAAGTTAGCAGGTTAGACGCGCGGCAAAACGGCAGGGTAAAATAGCGATAGTCGGGGCGCGCGTTACTGTATGGGAGGGAATAGCTAATTCGATCGTTTACATTTAATATACATGCCGCGTGCGGAAGGGGTTACCAGGTGATTTAAAGAGGCAGTAAGAATCGGTTAAAGGGGATTGTGTATTGCAGGAAGGGCTAACGCGGCCGGAAATTGAGTAGAAAGCGGGTTAGGAGCGGGGTAACCGCGGCCCCACTTTACTGTATTGACCTGTAATTTAGCTGGCCAGACTCAGGGGTTCCTGAGAACAGATCCATGGAAAAAAAAGAAGACCCCACCCCAACCCACAACCCAGATCTTGCTCCTGTCACATGATGGGGCAAGGTCTGGTCAGCACTATTTTGGAAAATGATGTCAACCAGGCCTGGATCCAGTGGGCACCCCAGGCCCTACTGCTGGCCATCAGTATTTTTTTGTTTGTTTGTTTGTTTTTTAACATATTGGGCATGTTGGGGTTTCACTACTAGGCCATCAGCTAATTTGTGGGTGATGAAGGAGTGGGGGGCCCTACCAGCCTATAAATTATATGGAAAAGGGAGGTGAGGGGTTAGGAGTGCAGTTCTTGGGAAGGGGTATGTCTTTTTATTTATAAAATTTTATATACCATTGTTTAGAGAGGTTCCATCACAACGGTTTACAATTATCATAATAATAAACATAAAATCAGTACAGCAAAGTAAAAAAACTCTAAAAAACAGATATTAACTATTAAGTTATACTTCAAATCAAAAATAAGACATTAAAACAGGTTAATAAAAAAATTCTACAAATAACACATCAAAAAATAAAAAATAAATAGTTAAAAAAAATAAATAAAATAAAAATAAAATAAGTAATAAACAGTTGTAGCTGGCTAAACCTTCTGGTTCTGCTGGTTGTGTTCATTATAGGCTTTGCAAAAAAAGCCATGTTTTCAGATTTTTTTTTTAAACGTTTTTCATTTTGCTGCATTCTAAGGTTGTCAAGTAGCACGTTCCATATCTTTGGTCCTGCGAGAGAGATGGCTCTATTTCTGACGTGCGTTAACTGTGCTGATTTTACTGAGGGAATGGATAGAAGAGCCTTAAGGAATGGGGTGGGCATCTAAGAGACTAAAGGAGTGGGGGTGTCCTTGACTAGGGAAAGGTTTGAGTAGGGGGGGGGGCGGCAAGTCATCACAGCATGGCAGATTTTTCTATATTTTTACTTTTTTTTGTGAGGCCACCTTGAATGGTGGCCCCAGGATGGGGCAGAGTCTAGTAAGAGCCCCAACAACATTTTTAATACTTTTTGGGGTGGAATGTTTTGGGCTGTGTGGCCCTTTAATTCTACCATGGGAGCATCAGGACTCATGTTAGGGTCTCAGTGCTCCTGTAGTAGAATACCATTTCTGGAAAAGGCATATATAAAATAATGTGGCTGAAAATGTTTTAAGTTGGCTGCATTACTTTATTTACATAGAATTAGGTATGCAAAAGATGCTTGCATAGATTAACAAAATTCATGCATGTAAATGCCATACAAAGCAGCTCATTGTAATATGGGTGGGTTTCGGGCCCAAACATCATGCAGTATCACGCGATATACAATGTCTATCGCATGTTATAGCCCTATTGCAACTTGATAAATTTCCCCCTTAGGGGGGAAATCAGCCTCTTTCAAAACTGACTAGAAGAGCATTCATAAATGTAGGTGCCTGTTTTCACTAAGCACCTAAATCGTGGGTGGCTATGGGGAAAGAGTTAGGGCAGGGAGAAAAAAAAAAAAAAAGTTAGGCACCTACTGGTGACTTTCAGCACAATACAACTATCTTCAGTCCATAAATCTAGGTGAACGAATTGCAGGTCTAAATTTAGGACCTAGGTTTAGTAAATGTTTAGCTAAAACTTACATTTGAATGAAAAGGACCTAAATTTAAAAATGTCCTAAAATATAGCTTCCTAATTGAAGCACTGAGTGTATTTTAAAATTAAACCCTAAGTGACTCAGTTCACAGAGGGAGACTGTTGGCCTTTATGGTTTGGGGTTTTTTAAATTCAAAGTAAGGTGCACTGTGGTAGATATAGTGCCTGCTTCCACCTTTAGAAATTAGCACTGTAGGTACCATAATGCATCAGGATGGAGCTATCAGAAATTCATGACTAGCCTAAAATTACACTCATGTGGCATCTCTGGTTTGGAAATGTTTATTTACTGACCGATGGTGATTATGTTTGGCCAAATAATAAATAAATTTATTTATTTAAAAGACATTACCCGCTCTTCCTACATTCAGAGTGGCATACAATATGAACATACCATAGTCAAGTAGAGATGTGAATCGTTTTCCATATCGTCTTAATGATAGAAATCGTGTGGCAGGAGAAGAAAATCGTGTTTGGCACGATTATTTCATTGAAAAATCGTTAAAAATCGTTTTTTCCGATTAGTGCGCACTAACTCGAGTTAGTGCGCACTAACTCAAAATGATACAAATAGACACTTTCCAGGTCACTGAAGGTCAGTTAGGAATGAATATGTGTTCCTATTGGCTGGCAGCCCTCTTATCTATTGATGTTACCAAGGTTACCACTGAGGTGATCGTTGGGGGGATGGGAAATGGAACTGGAAACTCATGAACACCAACAGAAAATGAAACAAAGTGTTCACACTTCCCAGGTCAGTAAAGGTCACTTAGGAATGAATATGTATGTATGTATTCCTATTGGCTGGCTGTGCTCTTATCTATTGATGTTACCAAGGTTACCACTGAGGTAATGGTTGGGGGGATGTGAAATGGAAACAGTTGGAAGCTTGACATGTGATGATCAGCACTCACGTGACTAGAACTTCTTTGTTTATTATTTTTGTTAGCAGGCACCTGAAATGCTAGTGCATGTTGAATTTGCCAATCACTGTGCATTTTAGAAAGGTGGCCCTGGCTGGAACTGTACACAGTTCAAATATATGTAATTGATTGTTGGTAAGTGTATTTTTTAAGTAGCCACACTGGCACAAGTATGTTTACTTTTCCTCCTACTTAACTCACTAGCTCAGCTTTGTAAGAAGGGCTTCTCTGCTTGAGTGAGGGTCAGGCAGCTCCCCCCTGTCTGTGAAGCCAGCCTCTCACTAGTAATGCAGGGAGGGAGCTGTCTCAGACTTCACCATCCTCCCCCCCCCCCTCACCCACACACCATTCACTAGCTGGGACATGGGGGAAGTCAGGAGTGAGGGTCAGGCAGCTCCCCCCTGTCTGTGAAGCCAGCCTCTCACTAGTAATGCAGGGAGGGAGCTGTCTCAGACTTCACCATCCTCCCCCCCCCCCCCCCACCCACACACCATTCACTAGCTGGGACATGGGGGAAGTCAGGAGTGAGGGTCAGGCAGCTCCCCCCTGTCTGTGAAGCCAGCCTCTCACTAGTAATGCAGGGAGGGAGCTGTCTCAGACTTCACCATCCTCCCCCCCCCCCTCACCCACACACCATTCACTAGCTGGGACATGGGGGAAGTCAGGAGTGAGGGTCAGGCAGCTCCCCCCTGTCTGTGAAGCCAGCCTCTCACTAGTAATGCAGGGAGGGAGCTGTCTCAGACTTCACCATCCTCCCCCCCCCCCCTCACCCACACACCATTCACTAGCTGGGACATGGGGGAAGTCAGGAGTGAGGGTCAGGCAGCTCCCCCCTGTCTGTGAAGCCAGCCTCTCACTAGTAATGCAGGGAGGGAGCTGTCTCAGACTTCACCATCCTCCTCCCCCCCCCCCGCACCCACACACCATTCACTAGCTGGGACATGGGGGAAGTCAGGAGTGAGGGTCAGGCAGCTCCCCCCCTGTCTGTGAAGCCAGCCTCTCACTAGTAATGCAGGGAGGGAGCTGTCTCAGACTTCACCATCCTCCCCCCCCCCCTCACCCACACACCATTCACTAGCTGGGACATGGGGGAAGTCAGGAGTGAGGGTCAGGCAGCTCCCCCCTGTCTGTGAAGCCAGCCTCTCACTAGTAATGCAGGGAGGGAGCTGTCTCAGACTTCACCATCCTCCCCCCCCCCCCCTCACCCACACACCATTCACTAGCTGGGACATGGGGGAAGTCAGGAGTGAGGGTCAGGCAGCTCCCCCCTGTCTGTGAAGCCAGCCTCTCACTAGTAATGCAGGGAGGGAGCTGTCTCAGACTGGTATCAGGGTTAGGGCACTGTGTGCAGGAAGATCACAACACTCCTGGTATTAATAGGGATAGGGCACTGTAAGAGATGACTGTAGTAGATTGAATAAAGATCTGATGTTTCTGCTCTCCTCACACCAAACAAAACCAACACACAAGCAGAGAAGCCCTTCTTACAAAGCTGAGCTAGTGAGTTAAGTAGGAGGAAAAGTAAACATACTTGTGCCAGTGTGGCTACTTAAAAAATACACTTACCAACAATCAATTACATATATTTGAACTGTGTACAGTTCCAGCCAGGACCACCTTTCTAAAATGCACAGTGATTGGCAAATTCAACATGCACTAGCATTTCAGGTGCCTGCTAACAAAAATAATAAACAAACAAGTTCTAGTCACGTGAGTGCTGATCATTACATTACTTTTTTTTGTCAAGCTTCCAACTGTTTCCATTTCACATCCCCCCAACCATTACCTCAGTGTTAGCCTTGGTAACATCAATAGATAAGAGCACAGCCAGCCAATAGGAATACATACATACATATTCATTCCTAAGTGACCTTTACTGACCTAGGAAGTGTGAACACTTTGTTTCATTTTCTGTTGGTGTTCGTTAGTTTCCAGTTCCATTTCCCATCCCCCCAACCATCACCTCAGTGGTAACCTTGGTAACATCAATAGATAAGAGGGCAGCCAGCCAATAGGAACACATATTCATTCCTAACTGACCTTCAGTGACCTGGAAAGTGTTTATTTGTATCATTTTCAGTTAGTGCGCACTAAATCGAGTTAGTGCGCACTAACGGGGAGTTAGTGCGCACTAACTCGATTTAGTGCGCACTAACACGATTTAACGATTTTTAACGATAAATCGTTAGAATTTCTATTGTATCGTGTTCTATAACGATTTAAGACGATATTAACATTATCGGACGATAATTTTAATCGTTGAAAAACGATTCACATCCCTATAGTCAAGTGAACAGGGGGGGAACAGGACATTACAAATAAGTAATGCTTCTAAACTTTAAGCCTTTTATCACCATATTTGAGACATATCTACCTGTTGAAGCAGTGCCTTGAATGATAAAGATCGTAGTCTCATGGTAAGATTCTCTCCAGACTTTCCAAACGTGATTCCCTAAAGGTTTTTTTTTTTTAAAAAAAGCACACAGCACATTGAATTCAGATATCTTTTGTTATTGATGAATTCACTGTTTCATAGGTTAACTCAGTATATGCTATTGCATGCTAGTAGATATCTTTTGAGGAAAACGCAAAGTATAATTTTTTTCCAACAAACTCTGAATACAAAATACACTTTATTTAGAATGCACAGTTGAGGTATGTTACACACTGTAGTAATTCTGCAAAGTGCAAGTCTATCAATACTGCAATAACACCTACTAGTTCAGTAGTTCATGTTTCCAAAACCTTTGCATATATTCTGACAAAGCTACTATAAATTTAGATATTTACATTAGGATTATATTTAAACTTTATATCAGAATGCACATCCCTTGCATAGAGGTAATCCAAGGGCCACTAAAGACAGAATTTGCCAATCCGTTTGTCCAATTCATTTTTTCTGCAGAGTCAAAAAGTCTGAATCAGGCTTAAAGTATTACAGCATACATATAGGATATGTATGAAATAATAGTAGGAATTATCTACAGTTTTTCTTAAAAGACTGGTATTACTGTATAATTAAACTGATTTCTTCTTGAAGGTCTTTGCATTTTACAAATAAGTAGTGAAATGCTTTCATAAAAAGTTTGGAAATAGAAAAATTACACAGAGGTTAAGAAAAGATTACAGAGAAATTACTACTTCCTGATAGTTTCCTCTGAGGAAGGCAGGCCAATCCACACCAGTGGGTTATGCACTTCTATCAGCAGACAGAGACAGAGTAAAATTGACTCGTTGAGTCCTGACATATAGCCCTGCCCCAACATCAGCCTGCCAGTATCTCTATAAAAAACAAACTGTTGACACACTGATTGTACTTGAACATGACTATTAATAATCAACCACTCATGCTTCCAACCACATGGGGAAACACTGAGCTTAGCAAAAAGTTAAAATCAACTAATCTTAGGGGCTGGTTATATCACTTACAAGGCCTTCAAAGGAATTAACAGAAATAAGTGTTCATCGTCCACAGATAAAGGACGAACTAAAATAGGCAACCCAAGGAGGGTGGTGGATTGGCCTGCCTTCCTTAGAGAAAAAAGAAAATTATCAGGTAAGTAGTAATTTCTTTTCCTTCCTCTGCACTCAGGCAGGCCAGGCAACACCAGTGGGATGTACCAAAGCTACTCCCGAAAAGGTCTTGTCAACACTGCAAGCACAACAGCCATGTCCTCCTGAGCCCTAACATTCAAGAGTTAATGCTTTGAGAAAGTGTATAAGAAGGACCATGTCACTGCCTAGCAAATCTTGACAGGAAACAACCACCAAAGCTCCACCCACGAAATCGCCTGAGCTCTAATGGAATGCATCCTGACCTGCCTAGGTAATGGGACATCTGCATCCACAAAGGCGGCCATAATGACTTTTCACTCAACGGACTATATTCACCCATGTCGCCAGTTCGCCTTGTTTACCTCCACCATGGAGCACAAACAGTTGATCAGACTTCCTGAAGGAGCGAGTAATCAAGTATTTTACCAGATGCCATTTGATATCCAAGGCATGCAGCAGATGATAATCCAGCTCATCTCTATTCCTGTCCAGCATGGGCAGGGAAATAGACTGATTCAAATGAAATTCCAAAACCACTTTCAGCAAAAAGAAAGGTATATTCCTAAGCTGTATCACCCTCAGAGTCATTTGTAGAAATGACTCATGGCAAGAAAGAGCTTGCAACTCTGAGACCCACCGTACTGAGCAGTTTGTTACCAGAAAAACAGTTTTCAAGGTGAGCAGCTGCAAAGAGTCCATGCAGTGGCTAAAATATAGAATCCACCAAAAAATGCAAGACCAGAATAAGGTTAAGAGGCACCAGTAGCTGCAAGGGAGGATGTGCATACATGATAGGGATGTGAATCGTGTGCCATATCGTCTTAACGATAGAAATCGTCTGGCAGGAGAAGAAAATCATGTTAGACACGATTTTTTAGTTAAAAAATCGTTAAAAATCATTTTTTCCGATTAGTGCGCACTAACGGGAGTTAGTGCGCACTAACAGAAAATGATACAATTTGACACTTTTCAGGTCAGTTAAGGTCAGTTTAGGAATGAATATGTATTCCTATTGGCTGCCCTCTTATTTATTCATGTTACCAAGGTTCCCACTGACAATATATGGGGGATGGGAAATGGAAACAGTTGGTAGCTTGACAAAAAAAGTAATGTGATCAGTCAATGTGACTAGAACTTGTGCCCTAACCCTGATACCAGGGGTGTGGTGATCTTCCTGCACACAGTGCCCTAACCCTGGCACCAGGGGTGTTGTGATCTTCATGTACACAGTGCCCTATCCCTATTAATACCAGGAGTGTTGTGATCTTCCTGCACACAGTGCCCTATCCCTATTAATACCAGGAGTGTTGTGATCTTCCTGCACACAGTGCCCTAACCCTGGCACCAGGGGTGTTGTGATCTTCATGTACACAGTGCCATATCCCTATTAATACCAGGAGTGTTGTGATCTTCCAGCACACAGTGCCCTATCCCTAATACCAGGGGTGCTGTGATCTTCCTGCACACAGTGCCCTATTCCTGATACCGGGGGTGTTGTGATCTTCCTGCATGCAGTGCCCTATCCCTGATACCAGGGGTGCTGTGATCTTCCTGCACACAGTGCCCTATTCCTGATACCGGGGGTGTTGTGATCTTCCTGCATGCAGTGCCCTATCCCTGATACCGGGATGTGTGCAGGAAGATCACAACACCCCTGGTATTAGGGATAGGGCACTGTGTGCAGGAAGATCACAACACTCCTGGTATTAATAGGGATAGGGCACTGCATGCAGGAAGATCACAACACCCCTGGTATCAGGGATAGGGCACTGTGTGCAGGAAGATCACAATACCCCGGAGGAGTGAGGGTCAGGCAGCTCCCCCCTGTCTGTGAAGCCAGCCTCTCACTAGTAATGCAGGGAAGGAGCTGTTTCAGCCTCACCATCCTCCCCCCCCCCCTCACCCACACACCATTCACTGGCTGGGGCATGGGGGAGGGGAGGAGTGAGGGTCAGGAAGCTCCCCCCTGTCTGTGAAGCCAGCCTCTCACTAGTAATGCAGGGAAGGAGCTGTTTCAGCCTCACCATCCTCCCCCCCCCCTCACCCACACACCATTCACTGGCTGGGGCATGGGGGAGGGGAGGAGTGAGGGTCAGGAAGCTCCCCCCTGTCTGTGAAGCCAGCCTCTCACTAGTAATGCAGGGAAGGAGCTGTTTCAGCCTCACCATCCTCCCCCCCCCCCCTCACCCACACACCATTCACTGGCTGGGACATGGGGGAAGTCAGGAGAGAGGGTCAGGCGCTCCCCCCTGTCTGTGAAGCCAGCCTCTCACTAGTAATGCAGGGAGGGAGCTGTCTCAGACTGGTATCAGGGATAGGGCACTGAGTGCAGGAAGATCACAACACCCCTGGTATCAGGAATAGGGCACAAGTTCTAGTCATATTGACTGATCACATTACTTTTTTTGTCAACTACCAACAGTATCCATTTCCCATCCCAACCATCACCTCAGTTGGAACCTTGGTAACATCAATAGATAAGAGGGCAGCTAGCCAATAGGAATACATATTCATTCCTAACTGACCTTTACTGACCTGGAAAGTGTCAATAATTTGTATCATTTTCTGTTAGTGTTCCTGAGTTTCCATTTCCATTTCCCATCCCCCCAACCATCACCTCAGTGGGAACCTTGGTAACATCAATAGATAAGAGGGCAGCCAGCCAATAGGAATACATATTCATTCCTAACTGACCTTTACTGACCTGGAAAGTGTCAATTTGTATCATTTTCTGTTAGTGCGCACTAACGGGAGTTAGTGCGCACTAACACGATTTAACGATTTTTAACAATAAATCGTTAGAATTTCTATTGTATTGTGTTCTATAATGAATTAAGACGATATTAACATTATCGGATGATAATTTTAATCGTTGAAAAACGATTCACATCCCTAATACATGATAACTTTCAAGAGCCTGGACACACCTGGATGGGAAGACAATGTTCTACTACTGATCCGCCCCTACAGAAAGCTGCTACCTCTACCTTCAGAGTGCTTAAGGCCAAGCTTTTAACCAAACCTTTTGCAAAAATTCCAGTATCAGCAGAATTTCAGCTTTAAAAGGGTGAGAACCTTGCCCCTACACGAGCTCTCGAACACTTTCCAAACTCTAATATAAGCTAGGGATGTGGAAAAGTTCCTGGCCAGAGCAAAGTGGAAATCACTGTAGAAGATTAACCATGCTTTAGCAACTAAACCTTCAAGGGCCAAACCATAAGAAAACTGACCCAGATCGTTGTGCAGTATTGGCCCCTGATGCAACAGATCATTCCTGAATGGCAGTCTGAGAGGACTGTCTACCAGTAGCCTCTGAAGATTGGCATACCACAGCATCCGGGGCCAATCCAGAGCCACCAGAAGTACAATTTTGGTCTGACTCACAATCTTCTGAATGACCCTGCCTATCATTGGCCATAGTGTGAAGCATATAAAATCCCACTCTGAGGCCAAACTGAATTAAAGCATCAATTCCCAGAGATTCTCAGATACCTTCTGCAACTAAAGAACCATGGTACCTTCATGTTGTTGGAGCTCGCCATCAAATCCAGATTTGGTTGACCCCAAAGTTTCACTATGAGTTGAAAGGCCTCATCTGCCAACTCCCACTCTCCTGGGTCAAGGACTTGTCTGCTGAAGAAGTTGGTCCGTACATTGTCCTTCCTAGCAATGTGGGAGGCAGATATGTCCTGAAGATGCTGTTCTGTCCACAACATGAGCACATCTACCACAAGCAATCCCCACAAAGTAGATGCATGGCCGCCATCTGTTGGAGACAGAGAATTCTGGCAGGCTAATGTCAGGCAGGGCTATATATGTCTGTGACATCAACAAGTCAGCTTTTCTCCATCTGTCTGCTAGCAGGAATGCATAACCCACTGGTGTGGGCTGGCCTACTTGAGTGCAGAAGAAAGGAAGATTTTGTAATTTTTTATATAAAGTTTAACATTTCTAGAAATGTAATAATTTTGTCTACTCAGACTAGTTATTTGCTTGTTTCTTAAGAAAGGTTGGGAAAACTTACCATGACTATATAAACAAGGATACTAATAAATCCCAGTATTAAAAAAATTAGAGAAAGCAAGTTTGTTTGTTGGCTTCTTTTGTTATAATCAGTTTCTTGAAAAGCCTATTAAGCAAATGAAAAAAAGCAAAGCTTTGATTAC
The DNA here is from genome assembly GCF_901001135.1 of Rhinatrema bivittatum. NCBI lineage: Eukaryota > Metazoa > Chordata > Amphibia > Gymnophiona > Rhinatrematidae > Rhinatrema > Rhinatrema bivittatum. Next base: position 205,284,852 of record NC_042616.1, on the reverse strand, counting down.
ACAATGCCGGATCAAACACACAATTTTCACTTACATTTTCAATGCAGTAATAAGTATGCAGTCTACTAGTGCTGCTTCTACTGAAATGTCTCAGTTGAAGGTAATTAGATCCATATTGAAATGTATGGGAAACAGTAACTTATTCAAGTTAAGCTACATGAATAACTAGCCAGAATATTCAAAGCCACATATCCGGTTAAGTCTGCCACTGAATATACCTCCCTAAAGTTATATGGGTAATTTTAGGACCATGAGTTCCCTGACCAAATTTAATCAGATAGTACTGAATATTTGAGCTACATAGATAAATTTATAACATGCACAACCCCCCCCCCCCCATACCCCTGGGTAAAATTTTGCTGGCCAGTGGGGCAGAAAATGAAAATGTTGTAGTTTTCCAGGTAACCTAAAACCCCCTTTTCAACATTGACCTTAATAAAGTAGCTTGCATGCACCATGACTTCTACAGTGTGCTTTCTGAAATAAAGAGAAAGGCTTACTGAGACATTAGTCAAATTATAGTTCGGTCATAATATCCTGGATATTTGATACATAGCTTTTCCTTCTTATCCACCACTCTTTGCAAATATTGTATACAAATCTTTTAAAATAACGCCTGGATTTTAAACGCCCTGCACACGTAAAATCCGGGCTTTACGCGGTAGCTGGGTCTTGAATGCGCTGAGTGAATTTTCAAAGAGGCCCGGCCATACGCGTAAAGCCCGGTACGCGCACAAGTGCCAGGCTTCTTCGAAGGAGCGGGCCGGGACAGCACTCGGAAGCTGAAGTAAGATGCAAAACAAAGAAAAATACCAAAAAAGGTAGGGTTTAGGGAAGGCCAGAATGCGTATTTTTGATATCCAGTATATTTAAAAAATTTTATTTTATGGAGAGTGTATGAACTGATTTTATGGGGAGTTGGGAATGTGTAGTGTGGTTGTTGTATGAATGGGGTTTTATAATAGGGTGGTTTAAAGTATTACTGTAATTATCTTTATATAGAATGATTTCTATTTTGAATTGACAATAAAATGTTTGACACTGATATTTAAAGCAGATAGTTTTTGATAGATACTGTTCTGATATTGTATTGTATTATTTTTAAGAACAATGTGGGTGGGATTGAGTCTTGTAGTAGTTCCTAAGAAGGAGCCAGGTGAATTTAGAGTCATACATAACTTGAATTACCCAGTGTGGGCATCAGTGAATGATCGCCTCCTTGCTGAGGAATGCACAATACAATATGCTTCATTCGACAGCACCATAACCGTGCAGCAGGTTTTCCCTCATGGCAAAGACAGACATGGAGTCTGCATTTCGACTGTTGCCTGTACGTCCAGAGAGTTTCCCTTTATTAGGTTTAAGTTTAAGAGCCAGTATTTCTTTGACAAGTGTTTACCAAGGGGATGCTCCGTTTCATGTGTCTGCTTTGAACTATTCAGCTCCTTCATCCATTGAGTCATGGCTCAGTGTACCAGCATAGCCAACAACATTCACCTAGCGGGTCTGATTTGTGCTCACTCACTCCAAGAATTTCAGGTATCCCGCTGGCACATGAAAAAACTAGGGGCCCATCTACGGAGATTCATTTCCTGGGCATCAAACTGGACTCAAGGGAGTTGGTATCAAGACTAATAACCAACAAACTGCAGAAGTCGAGGGTCATGCAGAACCTGGTATTACTAGCCAAAATGTTTATATTAATCAACTTGCAGTCATTCATCAGCAGTTTGAACTTTGTGTGTAGGGTTATGCCGATGGGGAAGATATTCCTCAGAAAGCTGATCACAGCAACCATAGGTATCACTCGACTGCATTACTTCAACAGGATGTTTAGGCCCACCAAAGAATTGGAGCTCCGGGTCACTTTTCTCAGGGATTTCAATGAGGTGTCCAACTGACTGGAACCCGCAATATCGAGTCAGAATTTGAATATATACTCAGATGCTTCCTGGGGGCTGGAATTTTGGAGTATATTGCCAGGGTTCCTGGTGTGCAGTTCCATGGCCCCCATCATGGACAGAAGCAAGTTTAACGAAGAATATCACATTTCTTGAATTATTCTCTATTCTGGAAAAATACATAGCAGATCAAAAATAATTTTCTGGTATGAAAATAAATCTGTCATTGAGGTGATCAACAGGCAGTCTGCCAAATGCTCCCAAATAGTAAAACTGTTCAAAGAGGTAGTGCTCACTTGTTTAAATGGTAACATACCAATACAAGCTCGCCACATACCTGTCAATAATAATGGTATTTGCAGACTCTCTATCCAGGTCTAAATGGCATTCCTTTTGGCAGCAGGTGCCATGGGCAGACAGGGAGGATTAGAGCGCAACCACATGGGAACTCTTGGAGGAACTGGTAATGCCAGACACTTGAACAGATTTCTTGAAAGGCTAGTGATGGTTGACGGGGCCTGTTCAGACTGACCTAATCATTAGATATATTGCCCTGGTAAGGGATGAAGGAATGTCGAGGGGCACCATGGCAGAGCAGCTTGCTGGACTAATATTCTTCACAAAAACGAAGGGGTGAGGAGACCCAACCAAGTCTTTCATAGAAAAGAAAATGATGGGCAAAGAAAGTGGGGTGGATTAAGGATTCGAGTTGCCAATCCAGTTGTGGCATGGCTTACCATAAATAGTCTGAACCAAACCTATTTCATCTAGCATTTTCCTTAGCTGTCTTTGAAACATCAGACTGAGTGACTTGGTGGCCTCATTCAAGCATGATTTGGGTTACAATGGTTACTCATGTGTAACATTAAAATGCCAGGAGAGACACTATCCATTGTTTTCCATGGGTCAAAAACAGACCAGACTGGGGGAGGGGGGGGGGGGGAAGAAGCACCTTTGCTGTGAACCATTGATTCACTAGTTACTTGTCTCCCAAAGAATTTGAGAACTCATTTATTCAAGAGGCCTGTGGGTGATACACACCTGCTAACTCATGCCGACCTAGCCATTCTTAACAGATATCAGTTCTCTGTGGTTTTCAAATCATGTTTAGGCAGGTTAGACCTTCACATTGTCAAGTTTGGATAGGAGTGACCACCAGTGCAGTTCAAGCGGGCTGGACACCGATGCACTGCAAAAGATAGGGAGGAGGAGGTCTTCCACTGTGAACCTATATGTAAGATGAGATACCCATTGTTAACCCCTAAACTTTTTTGTTTTAGGGAGGTCCCACGGGCAAAGAATGGTCTGGAATGTGGGGCATTCCTTCATTTATTGGGCAGGCAGAAGGGCACAGGAGCAGCCCTATGGGCATCAACTCTGCTTAGCTTCCTGCGGGATCTATGTGTAATAGATATGGAGGCGAGGCATGCATTAAGGGCAGCTTTTGCCCATGCTGCAGCACAGAATGATCTCAGCAGCCAAGCCTGATGCAATAATTATTCATCTGGAGGGCAACAACTTGGGAAATCTGTCATGCAGGTAGTTAATTCAAATGATGAAAATGGACATAGTAGAGATAGCGGCCTTACTCAACATCATGCTCTTTTTCTGGTCTGAGATCATACCACACATTAAATGGAGTGACTCAAAACAGTGAAACAGAGGGCATAAGAAAATCATCAAATAGGTGTGTGAATGGAAAAATTAGGTGGGTGCCACATTATGTATGAGTGGGAAGCTGTTACGGGGAGTGGACCCTTGGGCCGGCTGAGACTGATGGTGTTGCACTGTGGGGACCCACAGTGGGCGTCGCAGCCAGGAGGCGGCACTGAAGAGGTGTTCCGAAGAAGGCTTCACCACTGGAAACCCGAGGTCCCCCCAGGAGGGGCATGTAGGGACCCAGGCCTCTTGGACTTAGGTGTGATCCTATGCGACCAAGGACCAGAGAAGCAGCCAAAGAGATAGTCGAGGGAAGTTGAAAAGCCCAGGAGGCCAGAAGAGACTTCACCCTTGGAAGCCCGTAGTCCTCCCAAGAGGAGCCCTTGAGGACCCGAGCCGCTGGGACTTAGGAGAATCCTCTGGGCGAGCGAAGAACCAGGTACCTGTAGAAGAGATGAGGACTGAAGCTGGAGTCCAGGGACAAGCCAAGGTCAGAAGTCCGAAGTCAGATGCCGAAGACAAGCCAGGAACGGAAGCTGAAGCCGGAGTCAATGGACGAAGCAGGGTCAGGAGCCAGAAGTCAGAAGCCAAAACCAGGAACGGAAGCTGAAGCCGGAGTCAATGGACGAAGCAGGGTCAGAAGTCAGAAATAGCAACTAGCAACTCAGAAGAATGAACCTCGTTGCAAGGCGAGGTCTAGCAGCGGCTGCAGGGTTTAAATGGCCTGGCAGCATCTGTCGTCATCATCAGGGCTGTCTTAGAGTTCCCGCGCTGGCCCCCTTAAATTCAGAGCCCCTGCGCACGCCTAGGGGGCGGGGACAGACGCGACGGAGCGCCGCGGCTGAGGCCTGGCCAGGCCTAGTTGGCACCTCAGCGGCCTGGGCCAGCCTCGAGGTAAGTGAAGGTCCCGGGGCCATAATAGTAGCCAAGGAGGTGAGAGATTGTATAGACATAAGATTCATTTATCTGATATAGTCTTAGACATCTTCAACAATATCATACAGGAGGCATTGGAGAGTATTTTTGTGAGACCGAACACAAGCAGCAGCTTTGTCATTGGGGAACAAGAGGCAAGTGTGACACTACCTCATGCTTGGACCCAAAAAGCACAAAGGAAGGCGATCTATGATAGCCGTCAGGATGAACAAAGAGAATAGATGCCTGTAGTCTTTTGTAAATCCTTTACTGAAGTGGAGACACAAGGGTAGCCCGACTCTGGCCGAGTTTCGCAGTCTCAAAACGGCTGCCTCAGGGGCTTACATATATCGTCTTGAGTTCCCAATTTTTGTACAAACAAACAAAAAATGTAAGATGATCATATAAGTGACTATATGATCCACAACAGTGTTCCGTCTTTGAGCGCTTTCAAAACCGGATCTCCACTTGTGAAGTCAAACATGGTAGGAGCACTGGATGGCCGGCGCCATCTTTAAAAATGGCGCCGGCTATCCAGTGCTCCTACCAGTTGACAGGGGCAGGCCAATGGCACGGATACCCTGTCACATGGTAAGGGCAAAGAGCCATCGGCGCCATTTTTATTAGTGGCAGCCGATGGCCCGGGAGATCACTCCCCGCGCCCCCACTGGACCACCAGGTAATTTTAAAAGGTTTTGGGGGGTGGGTTAGGAGGGTGGGGGAGGATAAGGGGGTCATTTTAAAGGGTCAGGTGTTTTGTTTTGTTTTTTTGTTTTTTTTTTTTGTTTTTTTTAAATCGGGCCATCGGCGCCATTTATATTAGTGGCAGTCAAAATGGCGCCGATGGCCCGAGAGCGGGAGATCGCGCCGGGACCCCCCCCACTGGACCACCAGGTAATTTAAAACATTTTGGGGGGATTCGTTTTAAAGGTTCGGGGTGGGTTTAGGGGTTGCTTTGGTGTGCCGGTTTTCCCGCCCTCCCCCCCGATTTGCGATTTTTCACGATAAATCGGGGGAATTTCTATTGTATTGTGACTCTAACGATTTTTGACTATTTAAAAAATATCTGACGATTTTTTTAAATCGTCAAAAAACGATTCACATCCCTAATCAGAGACTACTCTGGGCTGAGGAGAGCTGCCCGCTCCTTGGGCAGTGCATTGCTGTACAATAAAGCTTCCTTCTTCCTTGTGTTGCTTACTGGAGTCTAGCCTATTGCTGTGGTTCCCCACGGGGCCCCTCCCCATGGGAGGAGTCATCGACACAACCACCAGGGATCCACAACCATGCCACAAACACAACAGAAACACAGCAGGGGACCGGAAGCAAGTAAGACCATCTTGTTTGGCTAAGGTGGACAGTTAAAGGAGCAGTCCAGTTGAACTTGAGTTGAATGGCTCGGGTATAGTAATTAATATAAAATAATGTTTAGAATCAATAAAACTGCAGCCTTGTTTATCCAAGAAAAGTTGTTTTTCATAGTTTTTATGGTATGGTGCATTTGCTTGGTGGCAGGGGGCCCATCAGGATCATCATGGCTGCTCATGTTAATAGAAAGGTCCAGGCTGCAGGCATGGACACCGTAAATAGCATAGCACCATGCACCCACCTTGCCTCACTTCCTCTGCACAAACATTACCACCGGTTCAGTATACCTACCCTCCCTTTCTGCAGTTCCCCCCCCCCCCCCTTTTTCTTCCCCAGTAATATTATGCAGAATAACATGAGCTTACCTGGTTTTGGGAGGAAAGAAGGGAAGAAGTGACATCTAGCCACTCACCGGCAAAAAGCTTGGAAGATGGCAACGATTGCCCTTTTGGCTAGCACCTGCCTTCCCCACCCTCCCACCCATGTTAAATTAGTTTAATCATGTATTGTAACCCCCCCCCAAAAAAAAAAAAAAAAAAAACCCCACAGGAGCGTGTATGTGTGGTTTAAGGGGATAACAGTCATCAAATACAACTGTGGGGGTTGTCATAGTCAGACTTAAAATGCTAGCCAGTTCCTGATTTGGCATATGTACTCTTGTTATACCTCTGATTTGTTGCAGCAGTTTGAGAGGTAGGATACCCGTGGCCAGGGATAAGAGTACCGTTGGGTTCACAGGGGTTATCAAGGTTATCCTGTCAGCTGGTTGGTACTGATAGGCATGGAGAGAACCCTCACATAACTGGGGCAAAGTCAGGTCATCACCAATTTTGAATAATGGTGTCTACCAAGTGGGGTGCTAAGAGGTGCCCCGACCCCAATGAGAGACCAGAGTTGGATGTTTAAGGTTTGTGGAATGCACAAAGGGGGTTGGAAGCTGGGAGGTGCCAGGGGAATGCCTGATGGGGCCCTGTTCCAAAATGTTTTAAATTCACACCTTTGAGGGGCGGGGGATGGGGTTGGGGGACTCCCTGAGCCCCCAATGAATTTTATTGAAACCTCTTGGGAAAGGGGGTGGAGAGCTGGGGCCATCACCACATGGACACATTACTCAATAGTGGGACCCCTCCTGCAAACAATTATAGCTTAGTGGATCTAGGCCCCTGGGGATGGGGAAACACCTACAGTACCTAAATGTAATCTGCTTTGAAGTGCTGAAAGGCAGATTATAAAATAAACATTCTTCACTTCAAATATTCCTCAAACAGTAGCAGTAGTTTTATTTTTAAATGAGGTAGTGAGGGCTCACTGATAGGTCAGAAGTGTTCACAACTATGCATGTTTAGTTTATTTAGCTGTGTAGTAAAAATGCTGCACGCATCCAAAGACAATTGGATATAAAATTGTTGTATATTTCACAATTGAATAAACAAGCAGCGGAAGCCAGTGCTACTCTGTCACATGTCCAAATATGCACTTTATCTCTAAGGTTTTGGTTATTAATAGCATAATGGCATTCTTTATTCCCAGGTATGAAATTATCAAGCAGCTGAATTGAAAAGAAGGAATTGTCAGGTAATGAAATACAATAGTAAGATATTTTGATCATATGAATATACTAAACTTTAACCATACAACATTTCCAATGGTAGCTACAACCTGAAGACTCTGCCTAGGAGGAAATTAAGGAGATCAGCATATACAGTCATCTGAAAAGAAGTGAAAAGTTGGAAATAACCTTACCCCAATCACTTTTCCAAATACGACAGCAAATGCAGGATAAAGCCCCCCTGCAATGGCAGCAGCAATAACCCCACATACAATATAGGCCCATTCCGGTTTATTTAGAGCCATAATTTTGGCAAGAGACACTTGAGGAAGATCTTTATTGTCCTTGAAAATAAAATAAATTGCAATAATAGGTTAAAAATTAACATGAACTCCCAGAGAAGGATTCTAGCACATGCTAACATCAAATCTCCTGGCACAACAACAATAATTGCATTTCATTAATACAGAAGAATAAAGTTGGTATGTAGCAGTTTGTTTATAAATTCCCAGAAATTTGTATTCAAAAAGGGGAAAAAAAAAAAAAAAAAGGATTTCTTTCTTTATGTCTCAGTGATCAAAAAGACTGCTTGTGTGCATTATTTCAAAATATATAAAAACACCACTAGAAATGTTCCTTTTCAAGGAAGAGGTATTGGATTCATAGAACAACTTCTCAGGGGAGATGGAGGCAAAAATAGTAATTGAGTTCTAAGGAAGTGAAAGAAAGTCAGCAATGAACTCAGGACTACAGTCGTGCACCAGGAAGTAAAAGGACAGAATGCCTCGCTCCTATTCCCTTTGGTCTGAGTGCGGAAAGCCAAAGGAAGAGGGGCCTGCTAGGGGTGTGCATTCGTTTTGAACTTATAGGTAAAATGCAACTTATTTTTTTTTTAACTTAAAAAAGTGATGAGGCGAAAACGATCGGATTTCCAACTTATTCAACATAGCTATGTTGAATACGTTGGAAATCACGATTGTTGATCCTAAATAAAAATTTAAACCCCTCACCCTCCTTAATCCCCCCCCCCCCAAGACTTACCAAAACGCCCTGGTGGTCTAGCGGGGAGTCAGGACGCCATTTCTGTACTCCTTTGCGAGGAGCACGTGACGTCGGCGTCACGTCGGAGTGACGCGGATGTCACGTGATTCCCCGCGCGTTCGCTCCGAGACCCTCGTTGGACCCAAAAGGAACTTTTGGCCAGCTTGGGGGGTCAGGAGGCCCCCCCAAGCTGGCACGACGTCACGTGCTCCTCGCAAAAGAATACAGAAATGGCGTCCTGACTCCCCGCTAGACCACCAGGGAGTTTTGGTAAGTCTTGGGGGGGGGATTAAGGAGGGTGAGGGGTTTAAATTTTTATTTAGGGAATCGGTGCACGTATGGACATAGACTCAACCTATGGAATTCTCCATATGTCCATATTGACCGAAATTGACCCCCCCTTTCGACTTATGGACTTATGAACATAAACTTTTGGTCTGCACATCCCTAGGGCCTGCAGGGAAACCCAGCACATCAGTCAACCAAAGCCAGATTCCAGGTCACCTGAGAAGTGTTTATTCTACTTCATCTTCTGGAAAGGTGGCAAGCAGGTGAGTGTGGCTGCAGTGAATACTTAGAGTCCTGGTGAAACCAGTTCTGCAATCCAAATAAATGTGACATCTTTACTTTCTAACTGACCTATTTTTTGGTGATGCAATGTGTAGTAAACTTCAAAAGAGAATACAGATGTAAGTATGGTGGAGTTCCCTGAAGACACTGAAGAAACAAATTCCTAAAATCTTCAGTCTTCCCATGTCCATACTGTGGGGCATTCTCCTATTCCAGATCCACATTGAACCATCCATCAGGTCTATGAACTAATGGGCGTAAGCATGCCTGCTATTTGTATGTGCATTACTGGTTCCTCAATGGTAATGCTAATGCAAATAGCTTCATGAATTATGATGATGCAATTACTGACCAGTGTTAAAGGATTAATACAGTCCACTTAATGCAGAAAAGTTAACTACAGTTCAGGAGTTGTTAACCTTTTTTATATAGGTGGGCTATGTTAACACATGCCAACCTCTCTTCATCCATCCCCCTGACATATATGAATGCCCCAGGACTTCCCTCTCTCCCCAAACTTCAATAATGACCTTCGAGTGGGACCGGAAAGTAAACCCCTTTTACACATACACCTAACAACTTCAATAGTGTCTTCTGGGCTCTTTAACTCTTTGCATACTCCACTGCCCTCCAAACTTAAAATGAGGCCTCCAGACTTCCCAAGGACCCCCCTCCCCCCCCCCAATCCCATCCTTCTAAAGTTGTCTCTGGGCCCCCCCCAACTTCATACTCCCACTCACCCTTCCAAAAAGACTTCTGATTCTTCACTGACAGGAGGGACGTAGTTTCCTTCCCACCAGTAACAGCCCAAGATTTAAAATGGTGATGCTAAAACTCTAACCTGTAACGTCAAAGCCTATGGAAAGGTAAATGGGAGTCTGGTAATGGGGTAGAGGAGGCAGACGTGCCCTCGGACGCCATGTTAGAAGATTGGAAGTGGGGGAAACTATTAAAGTTCAGGGGGTAGGGAGAGCATGTGGAGGCTGGAGGACACGTTTGGGGGCTGGGACAGCAGGAGGCTTTGGGGCATGGAAGCCCACACTAGGAATCCTGTCTCTGTTTATCTTTCAGGGAGGGGACAGAGCGCCCCCATATTGGTGGGCCTACAGCTCCCTTCTCCCAGGCAGCTGATGTTAACTGCCCACATTTTTCAAGGTTGGTTATTATTATTTTTGTAGATCCCATGTTAAAGTAAGAGATATTACCTGCTTCTGATGAAGTTGCTAAGTGTTAAATACGGTTTTATTACATAGCATATGCAGTAGGTACAGGTAAAATGTTTTCATTTTTTATTTGTTTGTTTTTCTTTCCCGCTTTTCATTTTTGATGATTTTCATGTTTTGAGATTTTTTGGTGGGGTTTTTTGTACGCTAATTGCTAAAAATGAAAAAATATACAAAACTATATGGTTTGTTTGTTTTTTTTTTTGGGGGGGGGGGTTAAACCTTTTGGTTTGTTTGAAATGAAACAAAAATGGGCTTGTGTGTCCCATTTTATACTTTCATTTCAAAATGAATGCACTTCCCCAATATATAGCTAGAGAGTAAGGTTTGAGACCAGGGCTCCCCAAAATCAGGGCTCAAGGATCACAGCCCAGTCGGGTTTTCAGGATGGTCACAATGTACACGCATAAGACCTTTTCCATGCACTCCCTTCCACCGCAACTAGAGCGCAGGCGTATTCATCGCTGAAACCCTGAAAAGCTGACAGGGTTGGAGTCCTTGAGGACCAGGTTTCGTGAAGCCCTGTTTTAGACTTTTATGCTTCCTAGCTTAAGTTTTGTCTTCTGTGTATTCTGCTTTCTTTCCTTTTGAAGTTTCTGTATTTCTAGATTAATCATATAAATAATGTGCATGAACCTCTGCTGCTATACCATGCTTAAGAATAAAATTACAAGCAGTCCTCCTTGTCTCTGGTTTATCTCGTATAAGAACATATTATGCCTGAAGTTAAGGTGTGATTGTCATGTGTAACAAAAGACTTATAAATAGCTAAATCTTAGCTGCACTAAAATTAACATGGGAGGTGTCTGTCATTCCCAGAAGAACTAACAATGGGTGTGCTTGGGTTTGGTTTGTTTCTTTTTCCTTTGCCAGGGGTGGTTTGGGGGGAAGGGGGGGGGGGGAGGATCAAAAGGTTTAGAGCAAATGTGTATTTTCCCTTCTCTAAGGGTTTTTTGGCCAACAGGAGCTGAATTTTTCTGGCCCTCTCAACAGCGAGAGAAGGGAAAATAAAATAAATCTGTCTCTGCCCTGTGAAAGGAGGCAGAATTTTGTTTAGAGTACAGGGTTTTCCTTAGTTGGACTGAAAGTGAGCACATTCACTATTAGTCACAAACCGTTGACTATTTCTGTTCCATTCAGGGCTTGAATTTGGCGGAGAAGGGGGGAGGGGAATACGCCTAGAACAGAGAGTAAAGGCTCTGGAATATCTGTGCTGGTGACGGCCAAAATAGGGCCCAGTTTTGGACGGTAAGAATTATATATTAAATAATTCATGATACCTCATAGCACACCACTTACTGGAGGAGACAAGCATTCAGAGAGGGGCACTGACTTTATACAGTATAGGAGAGGGATAACGAGGGTCAAGCATGAAAAATAGCATTACACAAGTTACACAGAGCCCAGCACCTATGTTCAGCCATTTAAGGTGCCCTGAAAATAGGCACCTTAACTTAATGTACTTAAAGTACTTAAAGTTAGTATAGAAAAATTAATTAGAATTTATCTGGCTTAGTGGTGCAACTGCTCTGCGCATATGTTTTTTCTACTTTAAAATATATGTATTGAGATTTTACATGGGCAATTTACTCGCATTTAGTCCTCCACCCCCCCATAAGTCTGCTTTTATGCGTGTATATCAGCAGATTTTCCAACATGTGTATGTCAGTGAAATTACCAGTATTGCCAATTTGTCTACCAGTCTGCCCAGTCCATCTGCAGCATCTGGCTCTTCAGCTTCAACTCCCCCCACCCAGTCAGATAAAAAGCAGGTATAAATATATGCAAATAAGCTGCCAAGTCTACATGCATACATTTCTTATAAAATAGCATCGTACCAGTCAAAATCTTGACCCCCCCCCCCCCACTCCAGAATGCCCCTATTTTACACATGTAAATGTACTCGTGAACCCTTACTTATGCGTGTATGTTTTAGGCTTATCAACTAGCATATCCATGCGTATAGGCTATTTACGTGTATATATGCTCATTTTTTGCATGCACAACCTTTTGAAAATTCACCTTAAAAGGACAACGGTAAAATGTGTATCTGTATGCAGTGGACACTACGGTCATGCTATCGGTAAGTTGTGGGTGTTAAGTCGTGGGTGTTCATCTTTCTTCCTAAATTATTATTTAAGTTACAATGTTACAATGTAAAATAAACAGCTTCTGCCTTATTTATGTAAACCGATGTGGTATTTCGATCGGATGTCGGTATATAAAAACAAAACAAACAAATAAATAAATGTCAGCAAATTTAGTGTTCATGGGGAAAGTTCCATTCAGATGCCGCCCCTCCTTCTGCAGGGTCTGGAATGGCCGTCCCCCTGGTGAGCCTTTCTAGCAGAGCTCTGATTAGAGCTTGGGAGGCAGTACCTTTTGGTTTGCAAGTATAGGAGGTAGTTAGGTGCTTAGCTTTCGTTGTTTTTCAGGCCCGGTCAGAGAAGCCAAGCAAGCCCTGTTTGGTGGTCCTGACCACAGTTGAGAGGGGTTTTTCCTTTCCAGGCCACTCCTTGGCGGGTTTGGATTTTTCCCTCTGGGTATATTTTTTGGATTTAACCTTTTAAGTGATAGGAGCCTTACTATAGCCTGTACGCCTCCTGGGCCCAGGGAATGGGGAACCCTGTGTCTGGGGCTGTGCAGGTTAGAGAAGACCTGCCCTCTATACCGCCACGAGGAAGGAGGTGCCAGTGACCTCCCGAAAGGATGCACTCCGATGTTATCGTCATTTTTTTTTTTTTTGGAAGGTTTGGTTTTGAAGATCCAGGAGTAAGTTCTGACTGCCCTTCCTTCCTGACTGAAGAACAGAGCATCCTGCTTCAGGGGATCCCTCCCATTAGGGATCACAACAGAAAAGAACAAAAGGACGGCATCAGAAGCAAAGAAATTGGAAAAATCAACTAACTGTGAGTAAAGGCAAAGCCTAACATCCTTGAAGTCACCCATCCGGTGCTTCCAAACCCCTGGGGGGGGGGGGGGGGGGGGGGAGAGAGAGAGAGAGAATTTAGTCTCTCTATGCAGAGAATTTAACTTGGTATTTTTGACCAGTCAGAAGGGGTGTTCTGCCCACCTGGGGACTATTGTTTCCATGCCCTGGAGGGTAGGAGTTCCCCTGGCCTGGTGTCAGACATTCCTGCAATTTGAGGAGGAGACTGTAAAAGAACACATTCTGTGGTACTGTTGTGTGCCACTATCATAAATTTGACAGTAAAGACTTTAATTTGGGCACATCCAGCATACACTAGGACATAAGCACCCCTCTCCCAGGGACAAGAATACAAGGTGTCTCACTTTGGGCCTTGAGAGAGTAATCTCTCCCCCCACCACACACACACACACACACACACACACGATCCAGGCTCTGAAAGGAAATGTCAGTGTTCACGCTAGCCTGGGAAGGTTCCAGCCCCGAAGAGTAAAACAAATATTGTTATGGCCTCATTGGGTAGCAATCTGCACCCGGGGATAGGGTTACATGTAAAAGAAACTATGTTGTCAGTAAAAATCTGGCATGAGCTGGCAACACTGGGAAGTGGGCTGAAAGAGGAGTTTGAATTTGGACATATTCCATCCGAAGTACTCATCCGTTATCCAAGAGATAATGGGAGAGACACAGTCAAGGACTCAAGTTTGAAGAAAATGGAATATGTCACAGGTGGAATGAAATAGATGTGTGTACTAGAGGTATATGGCAGAAAAAGGTTTGTTTCTTTCATGTCATTTCAAGAGGGGGAGGTTCAATTCATATTTTATTTTACTGTGTAATAAAAACAATTTAGTGTATGTTTAAACATTTTAATATACATTAAAATGTTTAGTGTGTCCTATGAAATTCAACATGCATTGAATAAAATGAAAGAAAATGACAGCATATCACTTGTGTACAATGACTGCTAAAAGAAAAAGAACACCGATGCCTTGATATTATTCTTGCTACTGGGTTTGAATAAAATTAAGGTTCAGTCTAGAAAACACGTAAGCAAGTGACAAGAATTGCATTTGCTACTGCATACATCTTGATCTTTGGCTGGGTTTTAGAAGACCCTCAGAGCATAATTTTGAAAGCAATCCAGCTGCATTAAAACAGATTAATGCTCCTAGATTGCTCTTGGATGAAATTTACCTTCCTCTACTCAGCCATATTGTGAGGAGGTGTTCGTGGATGGGTGGGAATTGAGGCCAGGGGAGGAAAACAGCCCAAGTACCCAGGTAGCTTCTCTGAAAATTAGATGAAATTACGGACACTAAACACACCTGTGCACTTTGCAGCTATGTGGGAAATTTTAAAATTGTACCCGAGTATTTTTACTATTGAAGCATATTCTTTCCCTTCGGTAGTTGGAAAGTAACTCAGAAAGTAGGAGGAATATCAAAATAACCTTTTATTGTTTTCATATTTGTCTTTTTACATTTTATCTATTTCCTTGTTGCACAATTCATTTTCCTGTAAATTTATATCTTGCAAATTAAAAAACACCGATATCTATAAAGCGATGGAACTAATCACTTAAAGATAATTTCTCTGTATGTAATTGATTATATAGGTCTGATGAAAGAAAGTTTAATGTATCATGTCATTATTGTTAATTTCCAGTAATTGTTTATTGAAAGTATTTGGAACTGAACTCTTGAATCAAAGTAGACTGCCGATTACATTTTACAGATGCCAGATCCCAGAAGGGCATGCAACAGCAAGAGATACATAGTGGGGAGAAGAGACTATGGTCTGCAATATGTTACAATTGTAAAGAAAGGATAAGGTAGTAGATGGTTCTGAACTGGTGTGCTAATCCATTCCTAGGAACACTCACCTCTTTTTTATCTGATTTGGATTCCTTTTTCTTTTTTTTAATGCTTCTCTTAGATGACTTTCTACGTTTCAATCTACTGGATTGCCTTTTAATACTTGCTCTTTCAATTTGTTCTGTTTCTGGGAGCTCATTTATATCTGGAATGATCTCCTGGTAGAGTTCATCTTCTTCATCTTCTGTATATTCTGAATCTCCATCATCTTCATCGTTGTTTATTTTATGACTCTAAAAGTAATTGCAAAAGAAAAAGCACAAATAGAAGGAATTATTTGTTTCATTTTTATAATTGGGAGGTCAATATCAGGCATATTAGAAGGAAACCAAATGATAGGAGTATCAATGTATAGATACTAATCGTAATGAATAAACAATACAAGTGACTTACAGGGTCATTTATCAAATCGTGTTAATAGCATTTTTGCATGCGATAGCACCATAATGCATGGTGTGATGCAAATCAGAAAAAGAGGAGGAGTGGGTTCACAGTTTTGCGAAGCCCTATTGCACGGCATTAGCTAAACCTTTTTTATTCGGCTGTACGATAGGGCTTTATCGCACATTGCGATGTTTTTGCAAATGCTGGTTTTAGTAGTTTGAAGCTCCTGGAGAGCCAGCCAGCCTAGCTGTTCTCTCAGCCTACCTTGATGGACTCTCTACCTGGATAACATCAAGCTAGGTTGAGAGAATATTGCACAAATCTCATCTTTGGGCGAGTTTTCTCACTCCAAAGGTCATCAAATCTTCACAAGAGAGCACTATTCTGTTCGTACATCTCACTTTGAATGTCAAAATGGCCCCTAACCCCTACACTTCCTAAACCTCACCTCAAGTTACTAGGTGGGCCTCCTATAGACATATAAATACCTATCTAGTATGAGGGTATTTTGGATAGTCTCTCTCTCTCATTCCTTAAAACTACTAAACCTGATTCCCCCCCCCCCAAGTAGTATTACCATAAAACACACACCTTTTCCTATCGCATGCGATATTTATCGCATTTTGATAAATCCAGGCCTAAGAAAGAAGTGGAGAAAAGAAAATGAACAGACAGTGGTATTAAGGTTTCACATATTGAAAGGTTGAGGAGATGTAAAGATGTAATAGATGGTAGAGTCAAGCACGATAAAAATCTTGCAACAAAATGCATTGTGAAATCCTTATGAATATAAAGTCCATGACAGGCAAGAGTACAGTAAGGGATGGCAGAGATGCCTGCAAGGCCCGCATCTCCCCCCCCCCCCCCGCCAGCAGTTAGTGGCTTGCTCCCCCCTACGCCCCCAGCCAATGCATATTCACTACCTTCATGGCCTGGTCGGGTAGGGTGGGGAACAGATGTGGGTCCTGTCGGTAGGAGGTTGGAAGTTCTCCTCTCCCAACCCCCAGAGGACATGGCCTCCTCAGCCGCATGGACATGTGGCTGTTTCCAGGGGTATCCCGGCATGCCACGTGGCCACACAGAAGGGCAGCTGTCCCTGAAGTCCTCTGTAATTGGCAGGCTGCCTTGAGGGGAGTCAGGATGTGCTGTTGCACTTAAAGGGGAGAAGCTTTCCGGTCCACTCCCCTTTGGATCACTGACTCCACTGGCAGCTGCTGCTTTCCCATCCTCCCTTCCTGTCCATCTATGCTGTTTAGTGTTAGGTATATGATTTTAAGCTAGATGAATTGTAAGGGGATTAGTAATTCTGTATTTTAAAATTGTTGTGGCGGGTGTCTGAGCTTCTGGTGAAAGAAAAGATGGCTGGTACGTGGCAAGTCTCATTCAGAATGGCATGCCTGGGTGGTGGAGGACAAGATGTTGCGATACACGGCAGGGTCTTGGGAGAGATCTGCTTCTGTAGGAATGCTCGCACTGGGCCAGAAGACAACTGTGAGAGTGGCCCGGTGAGGCAAGTTGATTGATGGCCTGGACAACTGCTCCAGAATCTGGGCAGGTACTGTTAGCACCGCCGGCCATGGCAAGCCGCGACCGGGGCCGAGTGTCATTGCCGCTGGCTGCGGCGAGCCGCAAGCAGGGTCAGGCCGGCGGTCATGAAAGAAATGATTACCTTGGGCCTGGCTATCAAGGATTCCGGTGGCTGCAGGCAGCCTTCTCCTGCCCTCTCCAGCGGCTGCTGCTGTGGCTTGGTTCGGTGGCATGGTCCCGTGGTAGATTCGACTCCTCCCCCTCTGCTTTCATTAGAGCCGTGCACGCGGCTGAAGACTACTCTTAAAGGAGCTATGACTGGAAACAGTCATGGCTCCCCCTGAGACTCCTCCCCTGATTTCCTGTACTTAAGGCAAGGTCTGAGACTCAGACCTTGCCTTGGTATCAAGGTTCCTGGCTGGGTTTCGTCCAGTGTCCGGTGCTCCTGTTTTGGTTCTTTGTCCCGCTCTACTCCTATTCCCTGTTGGATTGATTCTTGGCTCCTGACCTTCGGACTGATCTTGGACCGGCGTTCGTCTCTTCTCCTGGCTTGCTCCTAGACTGGCTTCGGACCCTTCTCCTGACTCGTCTCTGGATTGGCTTTCGACCCCTCTCGTGCTTTTGGACCCTCAGACCGGCTCTTGACTACCCTGCGACTCCTTCAAGACTACCACGACCTGCTGGAGGCACCAGCCGTCTGGAATCCACAACCCTTCAGACTTCAAGGGAGTCTCCTAAGTCCCAGCGGCCGGATCCCTACGGGCTCCTACTGGGGGGGGGATCACGAGCTTCCAGGGTGAAGTCATCTAGCAACATCCACTGCCTTTGGCCTTGCCCTTTGATGGTAGAGACCTAAAGGAGGTCAAGTCCCTTTGGGTAGCGCTAACTCTACCTCAATACAGGGGTCCACCTTCCGGTTCATAACAAGTACAGGTGCAGGAACTGTGGGGAAGGGGGAGATTGTGACTTTGAGGCTCAGCACCAGGTATATTGTTATCTTCTTGTTTGTAATAAAGTTGCAGCCACATTATTCCAAATCAAAACAATGATTTATTGATTATTTTTCAGTGTTAACTGTCTCTGGTTTGCAAGGTTGGAGGTAGACTGATCCTGGATGCCCCAGTTAGTGAGTATATACTAGTGGCCACCTGTTCAAAATGATAAAACACACTGAAATGTTAAGATGAAATTTAAAAAAACAAATTCATTAGGTGACACAATAATAATGGGAGATTTCAATTATCCTGGTATTGATTAGATCAATGTCTCAAAGTTTCTAGATGCCATTAAAGACTGCTTCATGGAGCAGCTGTTCCTAGAACAGATGAAGGGTCAGCTACAGATCTAGACTTCAGTGCGCACAACCTGGAAAGAAATGATACTGTGGCTGCTAAGCAATAGTGATCATAATTCATCAAGTTGCATGAGGCATGGACATTGTTTATAAATATCATTTTGGAATTCTAGGTAAAATGTATTCCCTGAAATTAACAAAAGGACTAAGGAAGACCAAACAACTGCCAATGTGGTTCAATAGTGAGGTAAAGGAGACAGTTAAAGTTAAAATGACAACATTCAAAAAATGAAAAGCAGACCCAAATGAAGAAAATAGGCAAGAGCACTGACAAGTTAGATGTAAAACAGTAGTAAGACAGGCCAAGCAAGACTTTGAGAAAACATTTTCCAGTGACGCAAAATCTAATAATCTTTCAAGTACATTCAGCAAAAATCCTGCGAAGGAGTCAGTTGGGCTGCTAGATGACTGAGGGCAAAAGCAGTGCTCAGGGAGGACAAGGAAATAGCAGAAAATCTAAATTAATTCTTTGCCTGGGTCTTTATATAGGAGGAGCATATGGACACCTGAACCATTATTCAATGGTGGAGATTCTGAGCAACTATAACAAATAACTGTGACAATGGAGGATGTAATAGATCAGATTGAAAAACTGAATAGTAACAAATCACTGGGACTGGATGGCATGAACTAAAACATAATACAGAAGCCAAAATCCCCTCACTAATGACAATATTCAAATAAAGAGAGGAAACAATTCATTTGTTATCAACCATCTTTATAATTATTTAAAACATTGAGAACATCAGACCTTAGTGCATTAGATTTTTAATCCACTGTCTCTCACCACACAATGGGCAGCAAACAGCATCAGCCATTTTATAGCACTCTAATGTAATCACTTGACTTTGTGCCTCATTTTATAACCACCCATTAACCTTTTTAATCAAAACAATTTTTACTACATTCCCAAATATGTTTTAATTTTTATTAAACTATATATTTTTTAGATAAAAAAAAAAAACTTAGTTCCCACTGTAGCGTTCCAAACACTGCCCCAACACGGACCATGTTTCTGCTGTCACTAGCCTTCGTCAGGGGACACCTTGTATAAGCAGATCATCAAGATGCTTTATTTACTTTTGCTTTAATCTATAACACTGATACTCTTCAAGAAATAATAATTTTCTTTTCTTTTCATTTCTCACTCCATCCCACAATGAATGTTGCGGTGCCATTTACATTGTGGGATGGAGTGAGAAATAACTGCCGTAATAAGCAAGCTACCCCCATGCTTAATTTGTTTACCCAGACTGTGAAGTTTGGTCCATGTTGGTTGTTGTCTGAACGCAAATCCTCTTTTCCATATTTCCCATTGCCTTGAAGCAGAGAGCAATGTTGGAGTTGCATTAACCATGCGAAGGCTTATTGAGTAAGGGTAGTAATCACCAGGTAGAAGCCTCCATTCCAACAAGCCACCCCCATGGCTCTTCTCTTCATTCCCATCCTCTAGCCTTTATGGATCCACAGTGTTTCTCATGCCCCTTTGAAATCCCTCACAGTTTTAGTCTTCACCACTTCCTCTGGAAGGGCATTCTGGGCATCCACCACCCTCTCCGTGAAGAAATACTTCCTGACATTGGTTCTGAGTCTTCCTCCCTGGAGTTTCGAATCGTGACCCCTAGTTCTGATTTTTTTCCACGGAAAAGGTTTATTGTTGACTATGGATCATTAAAACCTTTCAAGTATCTGAAAGTCTGCATCATTACACCCCTGCTCCTCCTCTCCTCCAGGGTGTACATATTTAGGTTCTTCAATCTCTCCTCATAAGTCATTTTAAGAGGACCTTCCACCTTTTTGGTTGCCCTTCTCTGGACCGCCTCCATCCTGTCTCTGTTCCTTTGGAGATGCGGTCTCCAGAACTGAACACAGTACTCCAGGTGAGGCCAGAGGGTAGGTCTAAATGGTCAGTTTGCTAAATGAAGAAAGGCCATTAAAGGAGTACCACAGTGATCGGTACTAGGACCTGTGCAAGGTAACATTATTTGTAAATGATCTAGAAAAGGGAACGACATGAGGTGATTACATTTTCAAATGTTACAAAATTATTCAAAGTTGTTAAAAAAAAAAAAAAAAAAGCAGCAGATTGCGAGAAATTGCAGAAGGACCTTATGATACTAGGAGACTGGGCAACTGAATGGCAGATAAAATTTAATGTAGAAAAGTGCAAAGTGATGCACTTGGAGAAAAATAATCCCAGGTACACATGCTAATTTCTTTGTTGGGATTCACTACCCAACAAAAGGACTTTGATTCCTTGTGGACAATATATTAAAATTCTCTGTTCAGTGTGTGGCAGTGGTCAAAAAAAGCAAATAAAATAGGGATAATCTAAAAAGGAATGGAGAATGCAACAGAAAATATCATATTGCCAGGAGGCAAGATGGTATCCTGAGAGGGGGGTCTATATCAGTGCTGTTCCTGCCCAGTTGTTTCTAAGTTGCTATTTCCTTTACTTCAATGCCTCCTAAAAGGAAGGACAAGCTAAGGGGTCTTTATCTCAATTTCTTCTCACCTTTCCAAGCAGTCGCAGATAACATCTTTTTTGACTCCTGGACCTGCATTACTCGAGGGGTGAGCCCCGCTGTGAATGTCAATGGAGAAGCATTGCATTCGCCAGAGGACGAGGTTTCCCCTCAGTCTCCGCCCCCCCCCCCCAATTCTCAGCCACCACCGATTAGAAGAGACATCGCCTCGAACGTGCTGTGGGCGTCCCTGACCAATGTCAGGAATTTGTCACTGAAGGAGTGGGGCCCATCGACTGCAGAATGGAGAAGAGGGTCGCTTTGTATATACGACTCAAGGGAAACAGTGAAGCAGTTGCCTTGGGTGAACCAGCTGCCCTAGAACAGTCTGAGGCCATGTTCTTGGCTACTGAAGGAGGTCCCCTGATGTTTTCTCCCTCTGCAGATCTCTCTCCAGACATGGGTGAGTTTTCCATCTCCCCTGTTAAACTGGCTGTGGCTAACTATGGACACCTTGTGGGAGTAAATAACAGGGCTTGGTCAAGCTATAAAGACTTCCAGTGCAAAACCAGATTTTCTGACTAATCGTCTGGATCCTCTTGTAACATCTTATGATGAAGCTTTGCTTAGACTGTGTACCACAGTAGGGAAAATAGAGTCTGAATTGTAAGCAGTTCAGGATCTTAGAGCCGCTGTAATCTAGGATAACAATACCTTGCCAAGGAGACTTGAGCTTTTAGAAAATTGGAATCAGTGCCTGAATTTGAAGCTATTAAACTTTCCTAGGACTATTGGGGAACCGCTGGCTTTTTCCTTTAAGTATTGTGTTCATAAAGTGATTTTGATTCCTGAGGAACAGAGTTCCCCTGCTTAATTTCCTCCAATTTCAGCTGGTGAAGGTCACAGTTCCTCTGCTTTCCCTGGAGCTGCTCTGGATATGCAAAATATTACTAATTTTTTAAAACACTGGCATGGAAGTCATTGAGCATTCTATGTTGATTGTTTCTTTTGTTATTGAGCAAGATATTAGCAGAATTATATCTTATTTCAGGCATATTAATTCCCTTTTCTATGGTCAAACTATAAGACTGCTCCCAGATGGCGCTAACCTTTAAAAAGGAGATAGAGCAGCTTTTAAACAAGAACAAAGGGGAAAGCCGACAATCACTCAGCAGCGCATGGTTCGGAGAGAGGTATCTTTAAAGGATACTAATGATGCATTAGAATTAGGGCATCCCGACAGTGAGGTTCCAATAATTAGAAAAGTAGTCCAAGTGCCTGTAACTAAAAACTCACCTCAGCTAAAAATGTCTAACTTATCCCTATCAATTAAAAAGCAGAATGAAAATACAAACTAAAAACAAACTTTGAAATGTTTGTATGCTAATGCCAAAAGTCTAAGAAGTAAGATGGGAGAATTAGAATGTATAGCAATGAATGATGACAGACTTAATTGGCATCTCAGAGACATGGTGGAAAGAGGATAACCAATGGGACAGTGCTATACCGGAGTACAAATTATAGCACAATGACAGAGAGGAGCACTCGGGAGGAGGTGTGGCGCTTTATGTCCAGGATGGAATAGAGTCCAACAGGATAAACATCCTGCATGAGACTAAATACAAAATTGAATCTTTATGGGTAGAAATCCCTTGTGTGTCGGGGAAGACTATAGTGATAGGGGTATACTACCGTCCACCTGGTCAAGATGGTGAGACTCACAGTGAAATGCTAAGAGGAATTAGGGAAGCTAACCAAATTGGTAGTGCAGTAATAATGGGAGACTTCAATTACCCCAATATTGACTGGGTAAATGTATCATCGGGTCACGCTAGAGAGATAACGTTCCTGGATGGAATAAATGATAGCTTTATGGAGCAATTGGTTCAGGAACCAACGAGAGAGGGAGCAATTTTAGATCTAATTCTCAGTGGAGCACAGGACTTGGTGAGAGAGGTAACTGTGGTGGAGCCGCTTGGCAATAGTGATCATAATATGATCAAATTTGATTTAATGACTGGAAGAGGAACAGTGTGCAAATCCAAGGCTCTTGTGCTAAACTTTCAAAAGGGAAACTTTGATAAAATGAGAAAAATTGTTAGAAAAAAACTGAAAGGAGCAGCTACAAAAGTAAAAAATGTCCAAGAGGCGTGGTCATTGTTAAAAAATACCATTCTAGAAGCATAGTCCAGATGTATTCCACACATTAAGAAAGGTGGAAAGAAGGCAAAACAATTACTGGCATGGTTAAAAGGGGAGGTGAAAGAAGCTAATTTAGCCAAAAGATCTTCATTCAAAAATTGGAAGAAGGATCCAACAGAAGAAAATAGGATAATGCATAAACATTGGCAAGTTAAATGTAAGACATTGATAAGACAGGCTAAGAGAGAATTTGAAAAAAGGTTGGCTGTAGAGGCAAAAACTCACAGTAAAAACTTTTTAAAATATATCCGAAGCAGAAAGCCTGTCAGGGAGTCAGTTGGACCGTTAGCTTCTCTAAGTGCCCCTTTAACCCCTCGATCATCTAAGGCCATCATGGAAAGATTAAATGATTTCTTTGCTTCGGTGTTTACTGAAGAGGATGTTGGGGAGGTACCCATAATGGAGAAGGTTTTCATGGGTAATGATTCAGATGCACTGAACCAAATCACGGTGAACCTAGAAGATGTGGTAGGCCTGATTGACAAACTGAAGAGTAGTAAATCACCTGGACCAGATGGTATACACCCAGAGTTCTGAAGGAACTAAAAAATGAAATTTCAGACCTATTAGTAAAAATTTGTAACCCCAATATTTAAAAAGGGCTCCAGGGACAATCCAGGAAACTACAGACCGGTTAGCCTGACTTCAGTGCCAGGAAAAATAGTGGAAAGTGTTCTAAACATCAAAATCACAGAACATATAGAAAGACATGGTTTAATGGAACAAAGTTAGTATGGCTTTACCCAGGGCAAGTCTTGCCTCACAAATCTGCTTCACTTTTTTGAAGGAGTTAATAAACATGTGGATAAAGGTGAACCTGTAGATATAGTATACTTGGATTTTCAGAAAGCATTTGACAAAGTTCCTCATGAGAGGCTTTTAGGAAAAGTAAAATGTCATGGGATAGGTGGCGATGTCCTTTCATGGATTGCAAACTGGCTAAAAGACAGGAAACTGAGAGTAGGATTAAATGGACAATTTTCTCAGTGGAAGGGAATGGACAGTGTAGTGCCTCAGGGCTCTGTATTGGGACCCTTAGTTTTCAATATATTTATAAATGATCTGGAAAGAAATATGACGAGTGAGATAATCAAATTTGCTGACGACACAAAATTGTTCAGAGTAGTTAAATCACAAGCAGATTGTGATAAATTGCAGGAAGACCTTGTGAGACTGGAAAATTGGGCATCCAAATGGCAGATGAAAATTAATATGGATAAGTGCAAGGTGATGCATATAGGAAAAAATAACCCATGCTATAATTACACAATGTTGGGTTCCATATTAGGTGCTACAACCCAAGAAAGATCTAGGCATCATAGTGGATAACACATTAAAATCGTCGGTTCAGTGTGCTGCGGCAGTCAAAAAAGCAAACAGAATGTTGGGAATTATTAGAAAGGGTGGTGAATAAAATGGAAATTGTCATAATGCCTCTGTATCGCTCCATGGTGAGACCACACCTTGAATACTGTGTACAATTCTGGTCGCAGCATCTCAAAAAAGATATAATTGCGATGGAGAAGGTACAGAGAAAGGCTACCAAAATGATATGGGGAATGGAACAGCTCCCCTATGAGGAAAGACTAAAGAGGTTAGAACTTTTCAGCTTGGAGAAGAGAGGGCTGAGGGGGGATATGATAGAGATGTTTAAAATCATGCAAGGTCTAGAACGGGTAGATGTGAATCGGTTATTTACTCTTTCGGATAGTAGAAAGACTAGGGGGCAATTTTAAAACTAATCGTAGAAAGTTCTTTTTTACTCATCACACAATTAAACTCTGGAATTTGTTGCCGGCCATCTTTAAAGATGGCGCCGGCCATCCAGTGCTCCTACCATGTGCCAATGGCACAGATACCCTGTCACATGGTAAGGGCAAAGGGGCATCAGCAAAGGGGCATCAGCGCCATTTTGTTTTTAGAACAGCTGATGCCTGGGAATGGGAAATCTCTCCCCGAGGCCCCCCTGGACCACAAGGTAATTTTAAAAGGTTTGGGGGGGGGGTCGGGAGGGGGGGTCAATTTAAAGGGTCAGGTGGGTTGGGTTTTTTTTAGCGGCGCGGGCATCCCTAAAAAAAAAAAAAAAAAATTAGCGATGTGAATTGGAATCGGAAACGATTCCAATTCACATATCTTAACTATCAGATTCCCCCCCCCCCCCCCCAGCCGAATCTGATCGTTAAGACGATCTGGCACACGATTCACATCTCTAGTTAGTATAGCTGTGTTTAAAAAAAGGATTGGATAAGTTCTTGGAGGAGAAGTCCATTACCTGCTATTAAGTTCACTTAGAGAATAACCACTGCCATTAGTAATGGTAACATGGAATAGACTTAGTTTTTGGGTACTTGCCAGGTTCTTATGGCCTGGATTGGCCACTGTTGGAAACAGGATGCTGGGCTTGATGGACCCTTGGTCTGACCCAGTATGGCATTTTCTTATGTTCTTAACTCAAGAGAGAAGAAGGAGATTCCTTTCTATGTGTCAAGAAGCCATTTATATGGGTGTTTCCTTTTTATTAAGATATATTTACAAGGGTATTATTATAAAGAATAGATGATGCATCTATCTTTTTCTCCCCTGAACAGTTGGGTCTCTCTTGATTCTAGAGCTCAGCTTCAGCCTGCCTCATATTACTATAGTTTTGTTGAGAATTGTGAATTGCAGGTCACTATCGGGTTAGGCCTGTTCCTAATGTTTGAGTAGTTTCCTTTTTGGTCTCTTCCTATTACATCCTCCCATGCAGTTATTGTTATTTGTATATGAGAGCTTCTTTACCTATCTTTATCTTATGTATTCCTACATTTCTTTCTATGACTCTCAAAGTTTCCTGTTAAAGGATGTGATATTTTGTAAATCACTGAAATCTATAAATAAAAAAAAGGAAATACCAAATTGCCTCTGTATAAAGCAATGGTGTGCCCACACCTTGAATACTATGTGCAGTTCTGGTTACATCATCCTAAGAAAGACATAGAACTAGCAAAGGTGCAGAGCAAGGCGACAAATTATAAACTGGATGGGATATCTCTCTTATGATGAGAGGCTATGAAGGCTTGAAAAAGAGATGACTGTGAGGGGACAAGAGGTCTATAAAATCATGAGTGAGGTAGAAAATATAAAAAAGATAGTTATTTACTCTTTCAAATAATGTTAAAACAAAGGGATACTCCATGAAACAAATAACCAGCAGATTCAAAACATCATAGAAAGTACTTTTTCACTCAGCGCAAGTTATGGAATTTGTTACCAGAGAATATGATAAAGGTGACTAGCATAGCAGAGTTTAAAAGAGGTTTGGACAAGTTCCTGGAGGAAAAGCCTAACACGCATTATTAGCCAGGTAGACTAAAGAAAACTATTTTTATCCCTTGGGGTGAGTAACAGAAATTAGATCTATTTTATGGGACCTGCTAGGTACTTTTAACCTGGATTGGACACTGTTGGAGACAGGATGCTGGGCTCAATGGACCTTGGTCTGACCCAGCATGGCAATTCTTATTTTCTTAGGAGATAACTTTTAAGCAACCATGTGAGGCGGCACATACACGTGTATATAGTTGCGAGTTGATTTACGATAGTATTTTATAACCCGTGCATATCACATGCATGCATATTATAAAATACATGAATCTCTATCCCTCTACATATGCGCAAAGGAAGGCTTACACGTGGCTACATGCAATGCATTGAAGGTATGTACTTTTCCTACTTATTTTAAAAATACATGTGTATATTTTATGCAGGAAAGTGCAAAGAGGAATTTTGCGCGCAAATTGGTATATTTTAAAACATGTATAATTGACATCAGTTTTACCAATTATGCCACTAGATTGTCCAGTCCTTCTCTAGGTCAAGACCCTCCTGGTTCTTCAGCCTGATCTGCCCCACCCAGCCCACCTACCAGGCCACTAGTACACAATAAACATGTTGAATATCACTTATATAAGATAATTAGCAGGTGTAGAATTGTGCCATTAAATTGGCATATCTCCATGTGTGCCTTTTAAAATAGCAACTTATATTTGTAAACTTTGGTCCTGCCACAGAATGTCCCAGACCATCCCCTTTTTATGCATGTATATGTGTGCGCAAAAGAAACAATATGCACGTATGTTTGATATTTATAAAATAGCATCTATGTGAGTAGGTGCTACTTATGCACAATTATGCTAATTTTTGCACATGTAACTCTTAAAATTTACCCCCTTAGAATTGAGCGGAGAGTATGAAAAGTGTTCAGGTATAATGTTTTTGGAAAGGAAAGTAAGTACTAATCAGAAACAGAAGGTAAATGTAGAATGAAACATAGATGCAAAGGAACATTCAACAAGAATGTAAAGACTTTACTGATCAGAACCTCTGCACCAGTGAAGTACCTTGCTTGCCAAAACGTGTGCTTCATGATGATATTGTACTGTGAAAATACATTTTGGTCCTTCAGAAAAATGTGACTCTTCCTGCTGAGGCACCTTTATCATTGCCAGTGCCACACTGGGAACATCTGGTTAATTCTTTTAAGTAGCTATGGACTAGGCCATGGTCGTGGAGGATTAATGGATGGGGAGCAAACAATGGTATTGGCAAACCCAGAAAAGTATATAAAGGAAAAAACATACTGTTACTCTGGTTTTGTTCTGTGACTAAGACCTCAGTTGAAAAACTGTCCAAATGGTACCTTCTACAAGATTAAAGAGGGTAATTTTCAGTCTCTCACGTTATTTTCAATGAATGTAGGCATGTTGAAGCCATGCACATTGACATCAGTTTTCAAAAGGTAACCACGCATGCTGTTATGTTCCACTTCATATTTGTACGGGCAGCCGAGAGAGGATAAAACAGAGTGTATACTTTGGAAAATGTTGAATACTTGTGCTGTTTTACTCACGCAACCTAACCACATCCTCAGGAGCACCTCTCTTTAACCCAGCAAGCAGCCCGCACGTACTGAAAGCCAGGCAGGAGGAGGGAAATTCTCAGCCAAACCAGGTAAATGTTTTTGAAAAAAAATTAAGCCATTTTCTCCTCACAAATGTTATACCACTAGTGGCTTTTCCTTTGAGGAAAGTATAGGGACACTACAGGGTATATAATTGTGCATTTCAGTCCAGAACTGGTTACCTGTTGCATTACAAGAGAGTAATAGACTCCTTTTTGTGCCATGAGCTCGCTGTGTGTTCCCAGCTCAACAATAACACCATCCTTAAATCCAGCAATAACATCAGCTGTCTTGATTGTAGAGAGGCGGTGAGCTATCACAATTGTAGTACGTCCAGCCCTTGCCTTAAAAAAAACAAAATAGAATCGTTTAGGACCCAACTCTAACTTGGTTTCCAGTATGTGCCTTTTCCAAGCAGCGAATTTACAAAACTGCAAAGGTTTGCCCAATCGGATTTCCCAGACCAACTGTGCTAGTACATTACTCCCCTTTGTGTGAGGATACGTGCAAAAGCAAAAGTCTGAATGGCACCACAAGAAAGTGCTGAATATGATAAACAGTTGCATGAGGTTTTTGGTTCATGCGTACCAATTTTTGAAACTCTCAAAATTGTACTACATTTTGTTTCACATTCATATTTTCATGCTATTATTATTATACTATATTCCTCCACAAATGAATACAATATTAAAACTGAAGTTTCCTAAAGTTATTAGAGATTTCTTGCAGATTCAAATGCCACAGTAAAGGATAATATTTTTGGAAATCCTTTACGTATTTATTTAATTCATTTTCTCTCTCTTTCTTCCATGGAAATTTATGACATGAGGTAAAGAAAACATTAATACAATTTACAACACAGGCAAAAAGCCATCATAGCAGAACAGGTACAATCTACAAAACATGACTAAACCAAAATAGTGAAAGATAAACTTGAATAAATCAACAAAAACAGAAGCAGAGAGGTCCATATTCAAAAGCATTTAGCCTGACAACTAAAAAGTTGTCCAGCTAAATGAAAATGTGGCCACTTATCTGGCCAAATTCTAGCCAGATAGCTATTTGTTCAGCTAGAATTTGGCCAGATAAGAAAGGGGCGGTCCAGAGGCAATTATGGAGAGGAGAAGAGTTAGCCAGGCAAATTATCTGGCTAACTCAGACATTCAAAATTAGTCATAACTTATCCAGCTAAATCTCAGGCCGATTCAGTAAAGTCCGCGGAAGAGTGGACGAACACCCACTCTCCCGGCGCACGCGATTCAGTATTCAAATTAGGTGGTGCGGTAGAAACGGAGGTGCTAGGGACACTAGAGCATCCATAGCGCCTCCTTTTAGCCCGGAGCGGCGGCTGTCAGCGGGTTTGACAGCCGACGCTCAATTTTGCCGGTGTCGGTTCTTGAGCCCGCTGACAGCCACGGGCTCGGAAACCGGACGCCCGCAAAATTGAGCGTCCGGTTTTCGGACGCTAATTTCTGAAAGTAAAATGTGCGGCTTGGCTGCACATTTTACTTTCTGTATCCCATGCACATACCTAATAGCGCCCTCAACATGCATTTGCATGTTGAGGGCGCTATTAGGTGCCGCGGGTTGGACGCGCATTTTCCTCCCCTTACTGAATAAGGGGAAAGGGAAAACGCGTGTCCAAGAGCAGGCTCGGCCTGTCTGATTGTTCCGTAGAGCTGTCCTAAAGTTAGCCAAATAAACTTCTCCAGCTAACTTTAAGATAGACGGATATATTCAATGGCATAGCTGCGACACTGAATATATACTTAGCCAGATAAGTTTTATCAGGCTAAATAGCAGAGCCGCACAGTGGCTGATTTTGGACCTCAGCTTGTCTAACGTTATTTTTATTTACATTTTTTGCAAAAGGGATCACATTCTGATGAACCAGAAAGACAAACAACTGCAAACAATTCAGATTTTCTGTGTTAGATAAATGGGATAACAGTACATTGCAGAGACAAACTTTAAAGAAAAGCTCAATTCCATTGCACCACCCAAAGTGTATTCAGTAATATAATCAATCTGTACCATGTATGAATATGAATTTGAATGGCATATCTATATTATTGGCTAGGAGTCTAGAAATGTGAATTCCCTATTTTCTGTATTTTATCTATCTGTGGGCTAATGTTATCGAAAACCCTCTGATACAGTTTCAGTTTGTTGCTTTGGATATCAATCTTCAAAGCCATTTAAATTGATAACTCACAAGTTATCCATCTAAAATGGAAAGTTTCTGAACATCGAGCAACTTACATGGCTATATTTCAGCTGGATAAGTCATTATCCAGCTAATATCTAACCGGATTTTAAAAAGGCATTCTAGAAGCATTTTGGAAAGTTATCCAGATAATTTAGCCAATTTTTAAACTATAACCGGATCACTTACTTCAAAAGATATCCAGTTAAGTAGCTCGTTTACAGTAAAAAAAAAAAAAAAAAAGTGTCATATAAGGAACTGTTGAGTCGTGCATCATCTACCCCCAAAACCTCTCCCCAAATTTGACAATCCTGTCCCGTGTCCACAGGTCAGGGCCTCTACCCCCACCCCTTTCCTGGTTCTATAATAATATTTGAAGTCAGGATGCCTCCCACCTGCCTACAGTGCCAGAAACAGGTTCCCCCCCCCCCTCGCCCCTCTGCATGATACATACAATAATAATCCTGCCAGGAATGAGGTAAAGACTTACCCAGTCCCATTAGCATTTGCAGCGCTGGAAGTATAAACTGCGGGTGGTTTAATCGCTTGATCGAAGCTGAATCTGTGGATCAGGATCCTTACCTTATCAAGAGCTTCTTGCACTATGAATTCACTCTGAGTATCCAGAGCTGATGTTGCTTCATCCAGTAGCAGAATCTTTGGGTTCCTCACCAGGGCTCGAGCAATAGCAATTCTCTGTTTCTGCCCTCCACTTAGCTGAGCTCCTCTTTCACCCACCATTGTACCGAATCTCTGAAAATAAAAATATTCAAGGATTGTGTGAACAGTCACTGAATTCTTTATGCTTTACTAACTTCTGTCATAATGCAAGGCCAACATTAGCTACCAGTAGCACGCTTGCAAAGTAATTTTCAAAGGAAAATATAAATGGAACATATAATTGTAGCAATTTTCAAAAGCCCATTTACCCAAATTAAGTGCACTTAACGTGAGTAGTTGCATATATTGTAGCAATTTTTAAAAGCCTTTGCTATTTTATAAGCAACTTACATGTGAGCATCATCATCACAATAAGATAGATTTTCAGAAGGTTGAGCATGTAAATATGTGCCCGCATATATTCTGCTTTAAAGCGCTCAGACATGAATAAATATGATTCATGCATACCTATATGCATGAAGAAAAGGGGCATAATGAACAGGCCAAAGGTTAGGCATATAAGTTGCTAGGGTTATAAAAGACTAACATAGGTAGATTCGGCAGCTTACTCGCATATATTTAAGGTAACATTTAAGGTCTTGTGAAGTACTGAGCAGGTCAGTGGCCTCGAAAAAATCGGGGGAGTTCAGGCTGAAGATCCAGGAGGGTCTTGATGACCTGCACATGGATTGGGCAAACTTTTGGACTTATTGGTAAAACTGGAAATTTCCTTCACGCGCACATGTTAAAAAATGTACGGTCATAAAAAGCAATGTACAGGGTGGTGGGGTAAGTGCTATTGAAAATATACATGTAAAATCTCCACTTTAAAATTGAAAGTAAAAAAAACACGTGCACAGCAGTTCAGTACCACTTATCTGGATAAGTTTTCATCTGTCACCACTAGGGATGCCAGCAGTGACATGTCCCTGGTGGTGAAATTAGACTGTCTTGCTGGGGGGCGGCCATTTTAAAAATCTACCCCTTAGAGGGTAACTTTCAAATGAGTGTATGGGCGCACATATATGCATGTGCATCAGCACATACCCAGGGACACAGAATCTTATAACATAGACGCACATATGTTATAAAATAGCCTAGGTGCACGTATGTGTGTGCCTAATTTTGCAAATAGACATGTCCAGCTGCAACAAATTGAGTGATGGAATTTTATAACTAGCATGCATCCATGCCATGACCAATTTTACCAGTTTATCCAGTATAGATCTAGGTCCTCCAAATCTTCTTGGTTTAATAACCTGCACGCCCCCCAGTTACCACAGATCCTTTAAATCCCTCAGAGATGGCCATTTTTTTTTTAACTTGCACGTTCTCCATAGCAGAAATAAAGTTATGCAGCACTAGACCAGGGTGTGCACCCAGAACTATTTGCACGCATAAGAACATAAGAAATTGCCATGCTAGGTCAGACCAATGGTCCATCAAGCCCAGCATCCTGTTTCCAACAGAGGCCAAACCAGGCCACAAGAACGTGGCAATTACCCAAACACCTAGAAGATCCCATGCTACTGATGCAATTAATAGCAGTGGCTATTCCTTAAGTAAACTTGATTAATAGCAGTTAATGGACTTCTCTTCCAAGAACTTATCCAAATCTTTTTTGAACCCAGCTACACTAACTGCACTAACCACATACTCTGGCAACAAATTCCAGAGATTTATTGTGCGTTGAGTGAAAAAGAATTTTCTCCGATTAGTCTTAAATGTGCTACTTGCTAACTTCATGGAATGCCCCCTAGTCCTTCTATTATTCGAAAGTGTAAATAACAGAGTCACATCTACTCGTTCAAGACCTCTCATGATCTTAAAGACCTCTATCATATCCCCCCTCAGCCGTCTCTTCTCCAAGCTGAAAAGCCCTAACCTCTTCAGCCTTTCCTCATCTCTTGCCTCTCCTCCCACCCCAGAGAATGCCCACGCACCATGTCATGGTAAGCTGCTACCATGATCTGGGCGGAAGGGAAACAGTGTAAAGGTACCAAAGGGTGGGAGGGTTAGGGTTGGGGGTGAAAAGGTAGGGAGAGGGAAGGGGGCCTAGGATGCCAAATGTTGGTGCAATTTTGACAGTACTCAGGAGCGGATGGGGTAAGGATGGCACTGGCCCTTTAACCTCTGCAGTTTTGAGAAGGCTTTGAGGGGCTTTGAATATTGACCCTTTCTGAAATGAAGTGAGATATTTGTGCATTGGGTTATGCACACAGATGTAGGCAACTTTTAAAATCCACTGGGCACGTGCATGTCCTACAGGTGTGTACATCTCCTGATTTTGGCACACGTCAGGCTTTTAAAATTCACCTTATCTGTTTTCTATAACACATATTTTATAATCTGTGCAGATGGGGGTTTCCAACAGCCCAGAGGTAAACAGAAGTGATTTGTATTACAAGTTCTTACTTACAAAGTTTGGAATTTGGATTTTGCATTTTGAGACGGTGCTGGTGGGGGGGGGGGGGGGGGGCTAGCTGGACTATGAGGGGGGAGATACAGCTGGTTATTTCAGTGCAAGGATCGAGATTAACACAAAGCTCCAATGGACTGCAGGGTGTATAGTCTCAAGAGCTGCTTCTGCGTGCAGAGACTGGATTGTAAACTGAAGCACTTACTACTGAAAGGGGAAGAGGTTTGCGCTTGTACTCAGACTCAGGAACTGTGTTGGAGGGGGGGAGGGTTTGCAACTGGTTATTTCATCACAGGGCTGGGGACAGACACTGCCCGATGTACAGACTCTGATGCCACTCCTGTATCTGAATGTGAGCTGTTTCTGTGAGGAGTAATGGAGGATAAACTACCATCAAGGACCCTTGCTGGTTGCACAAAAGAATAAGCATAGAGAAAGCATGTTGCGTGAAAGATTATGCAAAAGAGAAATTAAAGAGACTACCCTGAAGTGTAGCAAATGGTGAAGGAAGATATGGAGTCACTAAGACTCAGGTGCCTAAGTGAGAGAGCTGGAAAACATAAGATGGTGAACTGGGAGTTTTGTCATCTTACCAAGATGACAACAAAAGCTTAAGAGTTGGAACGGTTATTTGAACTTGAAAATTGGAGAAATTACTTACCTGATAATTTTGTTTTCCTTAGTGTAGACAGATGGACTCAGGACTAATGGGGTATAGTGTACCCCTGATAGCAGTTGGAGACAGATCAGATTTCAATCTGACGTCAGCCCTAGTACATATACCCCTGCAGGAAGTGCAGCTCTTCAGTATTCTCCTCGAAAAGCATTGTGGATATATGTATGACTGAATAATTTGAATAACTTGATTAACTTTATAACTTGGTTAACTTAATTAATTTGAAATGATTGAATTGGCTATAGCTGGAGACTGCCAGTGCCCTCAACCGAGAAAAACACTCGGTAGGCTGGGTGTCCTAGATGAAGGAAAGCATGGCTTACCCGTGAATCACTCGCTCCCGGGGACGTCCCTCGAGAATTCCATGAGTAACGGCAGCCGTGAGTGGGATGCTGAGTCCATCTGTCTACACTAAGGAAAACGAAATTATCAGGTAAGTAATTTCTCCATTTCCTAGCGTGTAGCAGATGGACTCAGGACCAATGGGATGTATAAAAGCTACTCCCGAACCGGGTGGGAGGCTGCCCATGACTCACTTAGTATTGCCCTTGCAAATGCTGTGTCCTCCTGAGCCTGAACATCCAAGCGGTAAAACCTGGAGAAGGTGTGGATGGAGGACCATGTTGCCGCCCTGCAGATCTCGGCAGGTGATAGCATCTTGGTTTCTAACCAGGACACTGCCTGGGCTCTAGTAGAATGGGTCTTGACTTGTAAAGGCGGTGGCTTGCCTGCTTCTACGTAGACTGCCTTGATGACTTCTTTGATCCAGTGGGCTATAGTTGCTCGTGAGGCTGCTTCCCCCTGCTTCTTCCCGCTGTGAAGGACGAATAGATGGTCCGTCTTTCGTACAGATTCCGACCTTTCCAGGTATCGGACTAGGAGCCTGCCGATGTTGAGATGGCATAGACTTCGAGCCTCTTCCGAATTCTTAAGCTCATTTGGCGATGGTAGCAAGATGGTTTGGTTGAGATGGAAGTGAGATACCACTTTGGGGAGAAACGACGGAACTGTGTGTAACTGGATGGTTCCCGGGGTGAGTCTGAGGAACGGCTCTCGGCAGGACAGTGCTTGTAGATTGGATATACGACGGGCCGAACAGACTGCCAGCAGGAAGGCTGTCTTCAATATTAATAATCGGAGAGACAGGCCGTGGAGAGGTCTGAAGGAGGTTCGACCAGGTTGAGGTTCGAAAGAGGCATCGGCCACTTTATGGGTGGTCGGATGTGCTCGACTCCTTTCAGGAAGCGGAAGACATCCAGGTGAGAGGCTATGCTGCCGCTCTCGCTCTTGGTTCCGTAGCATGACAATGCAGCCACCTGTACCTTGATGGAGTTGAGAGACAATCCCTTCTGTAGTCCGTTCTGCAGGTATTCCAAAATCGCAGGAATTTTGACTGAGCGTGGTATGATGTTGTGGTCCTCGCACAAAGCTTCAAATACTCTCCAAATCCTTATGTATGTTAGGGATGTGGAGAACTTGCGTGCTCGGAGTAGGGTTTCAATTACTGCCGAGTATCTGCTTCTCCTTAGGCAAGTCCTCTCAATGGCCAGATCGTAAGAGAGAATCGAGCTGGATCCTCGTGGAGGATCGGTCCCTGTTGGAGTAGGTCTCTATGTAGAGATAGCGGCAGGGGGTTCCCTGTCAGCAGTTTTCGCATGTCTGCATACCACGGTCTTCTTGGCCAGTCCGGGGCCACTAGAAGTACTGGTCCCCTGTGATGTTCTATCTTGTGGATGATCGTGCCCAATAGGGGCCACGGCGGGAAGGCGTATAACAGAGTCTCCTGTGGCCAGGCCTGTACCAGGGTATAAATTCCCTGGGACTGGGGTTCCTGCTGCGGCTGAAGAAATTGGGTACTTGGGCATTGGACTGGTTTGCCAGAAGGTCCATGGTTGGTGTTCCCCAATGGTTTACTATCAGTTGGAATGCTGTGGTCAACAGCTTCCATTCTCCTGGATCTAGACTTTCTCTGCTGAGGTAGTCTGCTGTGACGTTGTCTTTCCCGGCAATGTGGACGGCTGAGATCTCTTGAAGATTCACTTCCGCCCATGACATTAGGAGGTCTATTTCCAGAGACACCTGTTGGCTTCTGATTCCTCCCTGACTGCTGATGTAGGCCACTGTTGTGGTGTTGTCAGATATTACTCTGACTGCTTTGTCTCGGAGTCTGTGACCAAACCTTAGGCAGGCTAGTCTGACTGCCCGAGCTTCTAGGCGATTGATGTTCCATCCTGACTCTTGTTCGTTCCATTGCCCTTGGGCGGTTAGCTTCTGGCAATGTGCTCCCCATCCTCGTAAGCTGACATCCGTGGTAAGTAGGATCCAGGTTGGTGTGGATAGTCTCGTTCCCTGGCTCAGATGGGCTTCTTGTAGCCACCATTGTAGTTGGGCCCGAACTCTGTCTGGGAGCTGAAGCCATACAGTCTGGTTCTGGGACAGTGGATTCCATTGTGATAGTAGTGAGCGTTGTAGGGGTGTCATGTGAGCTCGTGCCCATGGGACTACTTCCAGTATGGATGCCATGAGGCCGAGAACGTGTAGGTAATCCCATGCTGTGGGGCGAAGTTTGCTCAACAGGGTTTGTAACTGGGTCATCAGTTTTGATCTTCTTGTCGGTGTCAGGATGACCTTGACTTGTTTGGTGTCAAATTGGACTCCCAAGTATTCTAGAGATTGGGAGGGCTGCAGGCAGCTCTTGTTTGTGTTGACCATCCACCCAAGGCTCTCCAGTAGAGTTTTGACTCTGTTGGTTGCCTGGTGGCTTTTCTCTGGGGATTTCGCTCTGATCAGCCAATTGTCTAGATAAGGGTGTACGCAGATTCCTTCCTTCCTCAGTGTTGCTGCCACCACTATGATCTTGGTGAACATCCAGGGTGCAGTGGCTAACCCGAAAGGTAGTGCCCGGAACTGGTAGTGATGGCCCAGGATCGAGAAGCGTAGAAAACACCGATGCTTTTGATGGATCGGAATGTGTAGGTAGGCTTCCGACAGATCCAAGGAGGTAAGAAACTCTCCCGGTTGTATCGCCCTTATTACTAAGTGTAGGGTTTCCATGCGGAAGCGAGGAATCTTCAGGTGACAGTTGGCCGCCTTGAGGTCCAGGATGGGTCTGAACATCCTTCTTTCTTGGGGACGATAAAATAGATGGAATAATGGCCAGTATTTATTTGTTGTGGAGGCACCGGTGTTATAGCCTCTAAGGCTAGTAATCTTGTCAGTATAGCTTCCACTGCCATTCTCTTGGAAGGGTCGTGGCAGGGAGATTCCACAAACTTGTTCGGAGGGAGGTGGTAGAAATCCAGGTAGTAACCCTCTCGAATGATGGATAGGACCCACTTGTCCAAAGTTCTCGACCCACCTTTGGTAGAATAGGGCAAGCCTGCCCCCTATGGCTTCTTCCTTTGGAT
Source organism: Rhinatrema bivittatum (assembly GCF_901001135.1). Taxonomy (NCBI): domain Eukaryota; kingdom Metazoa; phylum Chordata; class Amphibia; order Gymnophiona; family Rhinatrematidae; genus Rhinatrema; species Rhinatrema bivittatum. The sequence continues at coordinate 205,247,581 of NC_042616.1, read as the reverse complement.
GGGTCGGCTGATTTTTATTGTGGGGTGCGGCTGGGGCCTGGGCCTGAGCTGGCTCCCCTTTTATTGTACTTGTTCTGAAAGGACTGGCTCCGGCCTGCAGGGCGGGCCACTTGGTATGAGCTTCTATATGGGTTGAAGCGCTGTGAGCCTCTGCTCCTGGAGGTCCGGGGGAAGGATCGCTGGTTTCTCTTATTCCTGTCCTCCAGTAGCTGCGGTAGTGGGGACTTGCCCCATTTGTTGGCTAACTTCTCTAGTTCGCTTCCGAACAGGAGTGTTCCCTTGAAAGGCATCCTTGTGAGCCTTGTTTTGGAGGATGCGTCAGCTGACCAGTTTTGGAGCCAGATTTGTCTTCTGGCTGCCACGGCGGATGAGACTCCTCTAGCTGCTGTGCATACCAGATCCGAAGCGGCGTCCACGAGGAATGATACAGCTTGTTCCAGGGCCTCCCCAGGAGTGTTGTTCCTGGTCTGTGCTAAGCAGGTGCGTGTCACCACGGCACAGCAGGCCACAATCTGTAAAGACATAGTGGAGACGTCAAAGGACTGTTTGAGGCTAGATTCCAGATGTCTGTCTTTAGCATCCTTAAGTGCTGCTCCTCCCTCCACCGGGATAGTAGTGTGCTTCGAGACCGTGCATACCATGGCATCCACTTTCAGACATGCCAGGAGATCTTTGGCAGCTGGGTCCAGAGGGTACATGGCTGCCAGAGCCCGGCCCCCTTTAAATGTAGTTTCTGGGGCATCCCATTCCAGGTCAATTAGTTGCTGGACAGCTTGTAATAGTGGGAAATGGTGGGAGGTTTGACAGAGTCCCTCTAATAGTGGGTTCGTCTTAGGTTTCCCTGAGGCACTTGTGCCCAGATGGCCAGCTCTTTTAAGCTGTTTGTGACCAGGTCTGGAAGCTCGTCCTTGGTGAAGATGCATCTCATGGTACGATGGGGTTCTGTCCCTGGGGGGAGTTTCTCTTCCTCCGGGGTTCTGACTCCTCATCTGAGATGTCCGTGTCCCTGAAGGTGGGGCTTCTGGGCGGTGGGATCACTCCCCTGGGCATAGAGGGTCCCGGAATGTTGAGGTCCTCTGATGGAGCATTATAGAAGGCCCTGGTTGCATGTGGATGAAGATATGTAGACCTTTGAAGAATTCCACCCAGGAAATAAATGCTGGGTCTAGACTAGGGGGCACCGTGTCCCTGGGGAGCCCCGTTTGAGGGAGGTCCCGCTGTGTAATGTTAGATCCAATGTACTGCTCGAGAGGCTGGAGTCCGATATTGGCTGGGGCTACCGGCGCCATTGGTCAGCCCCTGTCACATGGCCATCGGCGCCATCTTGTGCTCCTACCATGTGACAGGAGCTGACCAATGGCGCCGGTAGCCCCTGTGACATAGTATGGGCAAATGCTATCGGCGCCATTTTGATTACTGGCAGCCGACAACGAAATCGCTCCCGGACCCCCGCTGGACCCCCAGGGATTATTGGCAAGCCTTGGGGAGGTCAGGAGGGGGCTCCTGACCCCCCCCCCAAGGCTTGCCAATAATCCCTGGGGTCCAGCGGGGGTCCGGGAGCGATTTCGTTGTCGGCTGCCAGTAATCAAAATGGCGCCGATAGCCTTTGCCCATACTATGTCACAGGGGCTACCAGCGCCATTGGTCAGCTCCTGTCATATGGTAGGAGCACAAGATGGCGCCGATGGCCATGTGACAGGGGCTGACCAATGGCGCCGGTAGCCCCTGTGACATGGTAGTTCAGAGGCTATTCGGCACCATTTTGAGTAAGGCTGGCAATGGCACACATGGGCACGGAGAAACAAATGGCACCCGGGACCCCGCTGGACCACCAGGGATGTTCGTAAGTCTTGGGGAGGGATCGGGATGTGGGGGGAGTTTGTATGTATGTACGAAAATGATTTTAAATGCTTGGGGTGGTTTTTTTTTTAGCTTCATTTCCCGCTTCGATTTCTGGCCCGGTTTCGGGTTTCCTCGTTTCGTTTTTCAAAAAAACGAAATGAGAAAACCCGAATTTTACCATGAAGTATCCGAGTCAAAAAATGACCCGGTAGAAAAAAACAAAGCACATCTCTAGTATTTAGACACAATCCAGACAGACAGTAAAGTTAGCTGGATAAACTTATCCAGTTAACTTTGCAGGCATACTCAACAGTGCAACCACATTATTGACTATAGCCGGCTAACTAAATTAATTAGCTGGCTAACTATATCTGACTAACTTTAGGACAGCTCTTTGATTCAACCAGACTTAAACAGCTAACTCAACTCTTCCCAGTTATGCCCCTGTACTGCCCCTAACTTTCTGGATAAAATTCTAGCCCCCTAACTTATTAGCCAGCTAGAATTAGATGGATAAAGGCTGAATATAGCCGGGTAAACCATTTAGACAGATAACTATTACGTTTTCCATTTAAATGGCTTTTGAATATGGACCTCACAGTTTTTATTTTTAATCTTTATTTCTGTGCATTAAACTGGACTAATACAGCAGTCAAACTACTTTACTAAAAATAAAGTCACTTACATGCTAGTTAAAAAGCATATTAACAACTTACTTCAGGCAGTTTTGATATGAAATCAAAAGCGTTGGCTTCTTTTGTAGCTTGTTCGATTTCAGCATCAGTAACGTCTTCTCTACCATAACGAATGTTCTCTGCTATTGTTGTAGCAAACAGAATGGGCTCTTGGCTCACAACCCCAATATGTTCTCTTAACCATTTCACATTGAGGGATCGAATATCTTGCCCATCTAAAGTCACCTTGGGAATAAAGACAGAACCGTAGCTCAGTGTGGTGAGGTGGGATTATGTAATCATTGTAAAAGGGGGGAAAAAAAAAAAGAGATGTCAATGCTTTTCCTATTCAGCTAGACTGTGGTCCTCTAAGATGCATTTAATTTAGATGATTTGTAGATGGCCTTAGGACAGCAGACAACCTGGACTGTAATTTCCACTAACCAGCTTTGAAGCTTCCTAATATACACAAAAAATGATGATTTACGGACTTTGACGTTAGCCAGACTAGCCCCAAGTTTTGAATTTACTGTCCCCTCTCTGAGGTTAAATTTTAACTAAGTTGTTCAAACACAGATTTAGATTTTTACTAAATGAACAAAGATTTTTACTAAATGAACAAAGATTTTTCTACAGGCCAGTAAATGCCATGTCTAATAATTCTTACCTGTCCCTGGAGTGGGTCATAGAACCTCTGTAACAGCTGGATTGTAGTACTTTTCCCACAGCCACTGGAACCGACAAGGGCAATGGTCTTTCCAGTTTCAATCTTCAAGTTCAGACCTTGGAGGATCTGAGAATGATTTATTTAGTTAGTTTTTAATTGTATATTATGTCTTTATGTTAGGTGGATATGAATAAATAGGAACAGAACACAAAAAATAATATTGCATAACTAAATGTAATAACATAACTGATCTAGAATTTTAAAAAAGCCTTATTTATTGGAAAACACAAGGTCATACTGGAGATTTTATGTTCATATAAGCCTTATTATCCTATCCATTTCTCAGCTTTAGTTCTTGCTTGAAGCACAGGCCTTATATTTCTTGCTCTATAGGTTCATATATTTTAATAGTAGAGTTAATAAATTATGGCTGACTGAAGTTTTATTTCAACAGGAAGCCTTGTATAAGGAGGCAGAGACAACAACATATGGGATCTAAAATCACCTAACTGCTTTTGAAAGAAGTTGAGTTATAGAGCATAGAGAAAGCAAAGGGGGGGAGGGGGCTGAGATAGAGAGGCTGCAATGGTCCAGTTGTTGACATGGTATGGCAGTGGTGGAGGCGGTGAGGTGGTTTTTGCTGTCTCCCAGTAGCTTGCTGCTCTAGCAAGCCACTTGTACTGCTAAAAGGTTATGCAGGTCTGACATAAAAAGATACATATAATATATATTTATTTTTTCAGTGTTTATGGATATTTTAATTTGATCTTGTTAATATGGATCAAATATATATGTCTGCTACATATAGGACTGCTTGATTGCTGGAAATAGGGTCCAAGGTTCTATTTTTCCTGTATTTCTTGTAATGGGATTGACATTATATTAAAGTAGGGACAGAGTGTTTGTTATTTATGGGGAGGACAATGATTTTATGGATGATAATCTACGTGATTCTATGCTAAAAGAAAAACATTGACTTTGTCACTTAGCTTCTGCTTAACAGGAATGATGAAATGGGTTTCACACAGGAAGAAGCAGCTTAAAGAGACAGGGCAGTTAGATTGACCAGAAGACAGAGGGTGCTGTAAAGGGAGTTGCAGGGGGGAACACTGCCTTAAGACAGAAAAAGAAAGTGAACAAGAATTGACTAGAGAATTGTAAAGACAGGGAGAACAGGAAGCACAGGGCTGCTGGGAAATATAGTTTGAAGATCCTTGGTAGGATTAGGATGAAGATAGCAGGCACAGAAAGGCATGTTACTAATTGGAAGACATAGCTGAGGCTAATTATAGAGCTTCTGCAGAGGATCAGGGTGTTTAAGGGAGAAAGCACTGCCTTTCAGGCAGAGAGTGAAGGAGAGCCAAGTGGGGAGCCAGCAGAGAGGGTCATCCAAATCCAGAGGCAGAGATGCCCACAGCCTTCAGTTAGGGATTTTGAATCTGCAAAAAGTAGAGTTGAAAAGTAGGTTCTGTAACTTCTGTATGCTCCTGGGAATTTGGGCTGGCCTAGAAGCGACTACCAATTTATTTTGCTAGAGTGGTCCTGGTTTCTCAGGACAGGAATTAAAAGCTATAAGTGTGAATTGAACACTGATGCATGGAATAAAGTTGCTTTTTATTGCAAGTGCCACCTGGCTCTGAATTGTGTGTACCAGAGATCTATAAGTAGGTTGTGCAGGGCTCAGGTGGAGACCTGTGACACAAGTCAAATAAAGAAACAATGACAGCAAAAAATTGCAAACACAGTCCATAGTAATTATTGCAAAACAACCTTAAAGCCTGATAATTGAGTCAAATTTCCAACAAAGAAACCTGAGTGGTCTCAAAAGGTCAGATACTGCAATATATTTTTGTTGTTCTAAAAGAGACATTCCAAATTTCCTTGGGACCAATATGGCTACTAGAATTCTACATTTAGTTTCAGAAAGTACTCACTTTCTGATCTGAAGATTTTTCTTAATTCGAAGCTCATTTCTGAACCTGATGGAAGGCAGATAAGTAGGTCTACAATAGGGATGTGAATCGTTTTTTGACAATTTAAAATATCGTCCGATATATTTTAAATCGTCAAAAATCATTAGGGCCACGATACAATACCAATTCCCCCGATTTATCGTCAAAAAATCGTAAATCGGGGGAAGGGGGAGGGCAGGAAAACCGGCACACTAAAACACCCTAAAACCCACCCCCGACACTTTAAATTAAATCCCCCACCCTCCCGAACCCCCCCAAATGCCTTAAATTACCTGGGGGTCCAGCGGCACACTAAAACACGGCACACTAAAACACGGCACACTAAAACCCACCCCGACCCTTTAAATTAAATCCCCCACCCTCCCGAACCCCCCCAAATGCCTTAAATTACCTGGGGGTCCAGCGGCACACTAAAACACGGCACACTAAAACACGGCACACTAAAACCCACCCCGACCCTTTAAATTAAATCCCCCACCCTCCCGAACCCCCCCCCCCAAAATGCCTTAAATTACCTGGGGGTCCAGCGGCACACTAAAACACAGCACACTAAAACCCACCCCGACCCTTTAAATTAAATCCCCCCCCCTCCCGAACCCCCCCCCCAAATGCCTTAAATTACCTGGGGGTCCGTAGCCTTAAATTACCTCCGTAGCGGCGGTCCGTAGCTAAATCGGGGGAAGAGGGAGAGCAGGAAAAGCGGCACACTAAATCGTGTAGTCTTCAGCCGGCGCCATTTTGCAAAATGGCCGCCGCAAAATGGCGGTGGCCATAGACCAAAACGATTCGATGCAGGAGGTTGTTCCGGACCCCCGCTGGACTTTTGGCAAGTCTTGTGGGGGTCAGGAGGCCCCCCCAAGCTGGCCAAAAGTTCCTGGGGGTCCAGCGGGGGTCCAGGAGCGATTTCCTGCCGCGAATCGTTTTCCGTACGGAAAATGGTGCCGGCAGGAGATCGACTGCAGGAGGTCATTCAGCGGGGGTCTGGAACCCTCGCTGAACGACCTCCTGCAGTCGATCTCCTGCCGGCGCCATTTTCCGTACGGAAAACGATTCGCGGCAGGAAATCGCTCCTGGACCCCCGCTGGACCCCCAGGAGCTTTGGCCAGCTTGGGGGGGGCCTCCTGACCCCCACAAGACTTGCCAAAAGTCCAGCAGGGGTCCGGAACGACCTCCTGCATCGAATCGTTTTGGTCTATGGCCGCCGCCATTTTGCGGCGGCCATTTTGCAAAATGGCACCGGCTGAAGACTACACGATTTAGTGTGCCGCTTTTCCTGCTCTCCCCCTTCCCCCGATTTAGCTACGGACCGCCGCTACGGAGGTAATTTAAGCCTACGGACCCCCAGGTAATTTAAGGCATTTGGGGGGGGGATTTAATTAAAGGGTCGGGGTGGGTTTTAGGGGGTTTTAGTGTGCCGTGTTTTAGTGTGCCGCTGGACCCCCAGGTAATTTAAGGCATTTGGGGGGGGTTCGGGAGGGTGGGGGATTTAATTTAAAGGGTCGGGGGTGGGTTTTAGGGGGTTTTAGTGTGCCGGCTCACGATTTTAACGATTTTCACGATACTTTACACACCCAAACGGCAACAATACGATTCCCTTCCCCTCCCAGCCGAAATCGATCGTTAAGACGATCGAGGACACGATTCACATCTCTAGTCTACAATGTACTTTGGCAATTGCAATATCTTTTGACACTGCAGTGAGAATATATATATGTTTATATACTTAGCTAATGTTGGATTATAGGAAATGGATTAATGCATAAGAAGGATCCTTTGTTTTCAGCTTAAACCTATTTTCACAGATAAATTCAAATTTATTTTTTTTTGTAAAGATGAAAATCATTTTAAACTAACTTTCACCCTAATTCCCAAAACATTGCTGCAGGCCTGCAGTGCTTTCAAGTTATCACCTCCTCTACAATACAAACAGTGGAACAAGGACAGGAACGAAACCTGAATCATACATGCTGCAAAAAAAGTTCAAGAGATGCCCGCACAGCCATGACTGCATGCCCACTCTGCAGGGGGAAGGCAGAAGGAGGGAGACTGAATCTACCACTGGACCTTCACCAGAAGAGGGACATCAGAGCTGCTGGAGAGGAAGGCCAGGAGTAACTAATGGAGCTGCTCTGAGGGAGGGTCCAGAGTTGTCATCAGGAAGGAAGGCGAAAGCTATCACTAGAGCTGCTACAAAGAAAAAAAGGTACAGGGAGGGATGAGAAGAGAGGACCCTGGAAGAGGTGAAGAAAACAAGTAGGTGCTGGGGAGAGGGAAGGACATAGTAAGACACTGAGTGCAGAGGAAGGAGAGAGGGATGATGCTGAGGGAAGGAGAAATGCTGGGAAGAGGGGAGATACTGTAAAGAAAAGAGAAGGAGAAAGAAGGACTAAAAAGATACTTCCAAAGAGAAAGGGAATAAAAAGGGAGATGCAGGGAGAAGAGGTAATTCAAATTTTTATCTAGCCTTGTCAATGACTGAACATTTTGGCCTTCATCACAAAAGGTTTGGAAATCCCTGCTCTATGATCCTAATCTGCTCAATTCTTTTTTTTTTTTTTTTTTTTTTTTTAAACTGTCCTGACTTCTGTTCACCAAATTAAGCTGCAATATTTATCCAGTAGAATGTCATTTTTTTCCATTGATTTTCTTCTGTTTTTGTTCTTGCTGCAATAAACACTTAATTTCAGGGAAAAAAAATAAAATAAAAAGCGAAAATGAAAGCTTCTACGCATAAGTTAGCAACAATTTTATATTGCTTAAAAGAAGTATAAAACCATTAAATCAGCTTTTCTTTTCAGCCTATTTGCTCTTTTGCTAGAAGAGAATGAAGAACCCACAGAAGAGATACTCACCCAATTACTTCCCAGAAACTGTACTAACTGATAACTGTATGAAAAGGGAACTTAACACAACTACTTTGTAATTAATTGGAAACACTCACCGCAACATCAGGTCTAGATGGGTATGAGAAAAAGATGTTCTTGAATTCAATATGTCCTGTAAGTTTGTCTGGTTTGTGTCCATCTTTGCAACCACTATCTATAGGACGAGGCTGGAAGAGCATTCAAAACAATATTTCATTTGATACAGTCTTCAATACTACAATTACATTGGTCAGGCAGCGGGGATCCCTTAGAACATGTGAGCGCTTCTGCTACAGGTTTAGCATTGGCATTAACCTCGAGATCACGTTTACAAAATAGCGAGGTGATCTTTCGCACTGTATTTTGAAGTCAATGCTAACAGTGCTACTTTGTCCCTAACTTCCATGGGCCTTCCTTCCTTTTCACATGGAAAGGAAGGTGTATGAAATTCAAATGACTTAAAAATGAATTGTAGGGGCAGGGCAAAAGTTCCCATGCAAAAAACATTTAGATTTGCAAGGTAAAATGACCCTGCCCAGATGTTTTTGGTGCTCTAAATTTAGAACTGTTAAAAACTGGAACAAAATTTGGTATATTACATGTATATGGTATACTAATATTAATTTTTAATTTCAATCTTATGCATGCTTTATTAATTTTAAATTTTACCTTAATTTAATTGTCTCGTAATTCTTTTTATAATATCATGCTATACCTGTTTGAGTTATCGCTACTATGTTCACGCTTACTGCGATCACTAAATGGGGGCGGCGTCAAGACCGGAACAGGAGGAGGAGTCGGGGCGGCACCGGGGCGGACGTCACGAGGACATAGCGGACAGCGAAAAAGGTAAGAACCCTTTTCGCTGCCTATTTCGCGCCCAGTAGTGCCACCTTTTATGATGGTGCTATTGGGTGCGAAAGCCGGCAGCGATCGCAGGCCCCCCCCCCCATTAGTGTGCGATTCAGGGAGCCCTGCGACATAGGAAAATCTAGCCCTTATTTTGAAAAGATTTCATTGCCCAGTCCTATATAAAAAAAAAATGCTCTGTAAGCTTAATAAGATTAAGCCTAAACTAAGTTCAGGACTGGCAGTCTCTCTATAGAGCTCACTGTGAAGTTTGATATTAATAATAGGCAATAAGAAATATAGTCACTATGTAAAGAATAAACATTTTTTCACTGTCTATGTTGCTTTTAAACAGAATATGGAGGTCTCATTCTGCTAGTTGTATGGATCTTGTCTTAGTGTGAAGGACACTGTCCAGCCATAGGAAGGGCAGTAAAAAATAAGTTTAAGCTTGGACTGTGGGGTTATTTCAGGAAACAGAAAACAGTAATCTTACTGCCATAAAATGTTATGTATTGCTGGGCTACATGGCAGGGATGTGCAGTGATTTGTTTGTATTGGGGTTTTTTTTTGTTCTTTGTGTGGGTCATTTTGTGCTTTATTTCATTTTTAAAATGGTTCATTGGGGGTTCTTCATTCTTCCACTATTTTCGTGGTTAGTGCATATTAAAATTCTATTGGATCACACTAGGTCCAGTTACTGCCTAGTAGCACATAACTCAAAAAACCTACAATTTTGGTGTTTTTTCTTTTGTTATGTGGTTCCAATGAAATGAAACAAAATAGACAATGTCGTTTACTTCTTTTTTTTTTTTTTTTAATAAATGCACATCCCTAGTTTGTAGCAAGAATCCCCATGTACTTTACAATGTTAATGTTCTGTCACTGACCAATAAAAATAATTTGTAAAGATTTAAGTTCCCTTTAAGAATGAAAAGTCCAATCTTCCCTGTAGATGAGATATTATTGAATCTTGGCATTCTCAAATGATTGTTTTAAAGCTCAATTAAATATAAAGCTTAAGGAGAATTTGGTTAGTGTGCTGGTAGTTTAGAAAGCTATTGTGGATTATACTAAAATGCAGTTAGTTTCTTGGGTTCCCCCCCCATTTATATTTTTCTATGGTTAATATTGCTGTAGTATTCTCATGGTGCCAAAGTGCGTGAATAAAATCTTTTTAAAAGCAGAACCTCAGCGTACCTTTTGGATAATTCTGTACACCTCATAGGCAGCGCCTCGAGCATTGGCAATGCTTTCTAAGTTGGGTGCTGCTTGACCAAGTGAGAATGCGCCAACAAGAACAGAGAAGAATACCTGCAAGGGAAAAAAATGAGAACACAAATTAAGAAGAGCTATGCATGGCAAATACAGCAGTAATACTGACATGGCCATAGTGCTGTTAAAATCGGTAAGAAAAAAATGGAACTAGTGAAACAATTATTCTCTTCAAATCTGATTCCAAGTCTGAGATTCTGGAAAAATGTACTATGGCATAAAGGGGTAGATTTTTAAAAAACTATGGCCCGGATTTTAAAAAGCCGTGAGGGCAACAAAATAGGTTAGACGCCAAGGAGTTGTCAGTTTGAAAACTTTAATTGAATGGAGACGTATTCTTTAAATATTGTGCCCGACTCAGGCCGAGTTTCGCCTGCACATGGGGCTGCCTCAGGGGCTAAAATATAAATAACAAACATACAAGAACATAATTTAAAATCATAATTAATTATATATACATACATATATAAAAGGCCTGGCCACGCGAGTAAGTCCTGGGATTTCGGAAAAGGGAAGGATCAGAGGCTCCCGGCATAGTGGCCATTTGCCTCTGCCGGGGGATCGCATGTAGGCAGGCTGCCAGTGCACGCAACCTGCGCCTGCCCCAAGGCAGGCGCAACAGGTATAACAAAAATTTTGGAGCGGCCTGGGAGGGAACGGGGGAAGGCCGTGGGTGTCGGCAAGTTGCTCTAAAGTGCACCCCCTTGCACGCGCCAACCCTCAATTTTATAACATGCGCACACCGGCATACGCATGTTATAAAACCGCGTGTCCATGTGTGATGCACCCCTATGTGCACATGACTGGTGGCGTATCAGAAGTGGTAGCAAAAAATGCCAGAGGAGGAGATAAGCAGACTGTTTTGAATTTAAGAGAACAGCGATGGATTTTCAGTTTAAACACCATACATCCGCAGGGCTTAAATGCCGCGGTGGAGTGGTATTCCTGTATTTAATGTAAAAGTGGCTTAGAGGATTCAGTGGTGGGTAAATACATGATATTGTATATTTACATATTTGGTTGGTCAAAATCACATCGTATCAACAAGGTGGAGAAAACATACAAATGTTGGTGGCATTCAAAAATGGCCACTTCAGTTCCCGATCAGGTCAGTTTAAGTCTTCTATTTGGTCGACCAATTGTTGCAATCTGGGCCTGTGACACAACACTGTAGTCTTCCATCAAGTTGGCTTGTTAATTGTTAGTTCAGCTCTTTAAATATGGTGGCTGTTTCGCTGTTACCGGAAATGAACGCCGGTACGCCATTATGTTTTGAAGCAAAATCAGCAGTGCGGGTAACAGTAAGTTTTTGCCGGATTTAATTCTTGATGTTTATTTCCACATCGATAATTATTAGCAAAATTCCACGTGAACTAAGTTTTTGAACCTTTTTATATATTTTTAGAAAATGAGCCCTTGAAAAAGGATTACCTATATCCGAAACACGGTCCCGTGTCGGGCAGAGCGAGCAGAATGGCATAGTCTACCGGGCCATTTTATTTCAACAATGTGGCTTTCATTTATTCAGCTAAGTAATGATGTGATATGGTGCATGATTGCAAAATAACAAACAATTACAAGTAAATTTGAAAGAGTACAATAATGGTGGAACGAACACAATAGAGGTGATACACTCACAAAAAGAAGAAAAATACAGTGACCAATGATTAAATAGAAGGTGGAGTATTAAAGTGTTAATCAAGCTATACGATGACACCTATTATGATGGTCAATTTAGCCTAATGCAATAGGTTCTTGGTAAAAGAAATAATTATTGGATACCATTGGTATACTTTTGTGTACTATGTTACATCTTACAAGTTCATCATGATTTGTTAAAGCTCCTCTAAATCATCACCCTTAAATATTGTATTTGGAATAAGTATCTTTCCAGAATCCTCAGTAAACACTGAAGCAAGGAATTTGTTTAGTCTTTCCACTCTGGCCTTGTCTTCCCTAATTGCCCCTTTTATCCCTCGATCATTTTTCTGCTTTGGATATTTTTGAAAAAGTTTTCATTATGAATTTTTGCCTCTGTGAAACTTCTTTTCAAATTCTCTTTGTGCATGCTTTATCAATGTTTTGCATCTAATTTGCCAATGTTTATGCTTTTTTGTATTTTGGATCCTCTTTCCATTTTATAAAACATGTTTTTAGTTATATTGTTTCACCTCGCCTTTTAACCATGCTAGCAGTAGCTTGCCCTCCCTTCCACTTCTTTTAATGCATAAACATAAGAAAATGCCATACTAGGTCAGACCAAGGGTCCATCAAGCCCAGCAACCTGTTTCCAATCCAAGCCATAAGAACCTGCCAAGTACCCAAAAACTAAGTCTATTCCATGTTACCAATGCTAATGGCAGTGGCTATTCTCTAAGGGGTAGATTTTAAAAATTTGTGCGATCGCGTACTTTTGTTCGCGCACCAGGCGCGAACAAAAGTACGCTAGATTTTATAAGATACGCGCGTAGCCGTGCGTATCTTATAAAATCTGGGGTCGGCGCGCGCAAGGGGGTGCACATTTGTGCAACCTGCGTGCGCCGAGCCCAGCGCGTGCTCTGCCTGTTCCCTTCGCCCTCCCCTGCACCTTCCCTAACCCACCCCCCCGGCCCTATCTAACCCCCCCCTACCTTTGCGCGCGTCGGCAGGCAGCCCCGCTCCGTGTTCCAGTCCCGGGGGCTGGTCCGGAGGCTGCGGCCACGCCCCCGGAACACCCCCGAGCCAAAACCACGCCCGCGTCACCGCCCCCAAAACACCGCGTCGCTCCGGGCACGCACTGACACGCCCCTTTTACAAAGCCCCGGGACTTACGCACGTCCCGGGGCTCTGCGCGCGCCGCTGGCCTATGCAAAATAGGTACGCCGGCGCGCGAGGGCCCTGCGCGCGTAAATCCAGCCGGATTTACACACGCAGGGCATTTAAAATCCGCCCCTAAGTGAACTTAATAGCAGGTAATGGACTTCTCCTCCAAGAACTTATCCAATCCTTTTTTACACACCGCTATACTAACTGCACTAACCACATCCTCTGGCAACAAATTCCAGAGTTTAATTGTGCGTTGAGTAAAAAAGAACTTTCTCCGATTAGTTTTAAATGAGCCCCATGCTAACTTCATGGAGTGCCCCCTAGTCTTTCTACTATCCGAAAGAGTAAATAACAGATTCACATCTACTTGTTCTAGACCTCTCATAATTTTACACATCTCTATCATATCCCCCCTCAGCCGTCTCTTCTCAAAGCTGAAAAGTCCTAACCTCTTTAGTCTTTCCTCATAGGGGAGCTGTTCCATTCCCCTTATCATTTTGGTAGCCTCTCTCTGTACCTTCTCCATCGCAATTATATCTTTTTTGAGATGTGGCGACCAGAATTGTACACAGCATTCAAGGTGCAGTCTCACCATGGAACGATACAGAGGCATTATGACATTTTCCGTTTTATTCACCATTCCCTTTCTAATAATTCCCAACATTCTGTTTGCTTTTTTGACTGCCGCAGCACACTGAACTGACGATTTCAATGTGTTATCCATTATGATGCCTAGATCTCTTTCTTGGGTTGTAGCACCTAATATGGAACCCAACATTGTGTAATTATAGCATGGGTTATTTTTCCCTATATGCATCACCTTGCACTTATCCACATTAAATTTAATCTGCCACTTGGATGCCCAATTTTCCAGTCTCACAAGGCCTTCCTGCAATTTATTACAATCTGCTTGTGATTTAACTACTCTGAACAATTTTGTATCATCTGCAAATTTGATTATCTCACTAGTCTTATTTCTTTCCAGATCATTTATAAATATATTGAAAAGTAAGGGTCCCAATACAGATCCCTGATGCACTCCACTGTCCACTCCCTTCCACTGAGAAAATTGCCCATTTAATCCTACTCTCTGTTTCCTGTCTTTTAGCCAGTTTGCAATCAACGAAAGGACATCGCCACCTATCCCATGACTTTTTACTTTTCCAAGAAGCCTCTCATGAGGAACTTTGTCAAACGCCTTCTGAAAATCCAAGTATACTACATCTACCGGTTCACCTTTATCCACATGTTAATTAACTCTTTCAAAAAAGTGAAGCAGATTTGTGAAGCAAGACTTGCCCTGGGTAAAGCCATGCTGACTCTGTTCCATTAAACCATGTCTTTCTATATGTTCAGAACACTTTCCACTATTTTTCCTGGCACTGAAGTCAGGCTAACGGGTCTGTAGTTTCCCGGATCGCCCCTGGAGCCCTTTTTAAATATTGGGGTTACATTTGCTATCCTCCAGTCTTCAGGTACAATGGATGATTTTAATGATAGGTAAAAATTTTTTACTAATAGATCTGAAATTTCATTTTTTAGTTCCTTCAGAACTCTGGGGTGTATATCAATCAGTCCTACCACATCTTCTAGGTTCACCATGATTTGGTTCAGTGCATCTGAATCATTACCCATGAAAACCTTCTCCATTATGGGTACCTCCCCAACATCCTCTTCAGTAAATACCGAAGCAAAGAAATCATTTAATCTTTCTGCGATGGCCTTATCTCTGTGCCCCTTTAACCCCTCGATCATCTAACGGTCCAACTGACTCCCTCACAGGCTTTCTGCTTTGGATATATTTTAAAAAGTTTTTACTGTGAGTTTTTGCCTCTACAGCCAACTTCTTTTCAAATCCTCTCTTGGCCTGTCTTATCAATGTTTTACATTTAACTTGCCAACGTTTATGCCTTATCCTATTTTCTTCTGTTGGATCCTTCCAATTTTTGAATGAAGATCTTTTGGCTAAAATAGCTTTTCACCTCCCCTTTTAACCATGCCTGTAAACGTTTTGCCTTCTTTCCACCTTTCTTAATGTGTGGAATACATCTGGACTGTGCTTCTAGAATGGTATTTTTTTTTAACAATGACCATGCCTCTTGGACATCTTTTACTTTTGTAGCTGCTCCTTTCAGTTTTCTTCTAACAATTTTTCTCATTTTATCAAAGTTTCCCTTTTGAAAGTTTAGCACGAGAGCCTTGGATTTGCACACTGTTCCTCTTCCAGTCATTAAATCAAATTTGATCATATTATGATCACTATTGCCAAGTGGCCCCACCCCCGTTACCTCTCTCACCAAGTCCTGTGCTCCACTGAGAATTAGATCTAAAATTGCTCCCTCTCTCGTCGGTTCCTGAACCAATTTTTCCATAAAGCTATCATTTATTCTAGCCAGGAACGTTATCTCTCTAGCGTGTCCAGATGATACATTTACCCAGTCAATATTGGGGTAATTGAAGTCTCCCATTATTACTGCACTACCAATTTGGTTAGCTTCCCTAATTCCTCTAAAGCATTTCACTGTGAGTCTCACCATCTTGACCAGGTGGACAGTAGTATACCCCTATCACTATAGTCTTCCCCGACACACAAGGGATTTCTACCCATAAAGATTCAATTTTGTATTTAGTCTCATGCAGGATGTTTATCCTGTTGGACTCTATTCCATCCTGGACATAAAGAGCCACACCTCCTCCTGGGTGCTCCTCTCTGTCATTGTGATATAATTTGTACACCGGTATAACACTGTCCCATTGGTTATCCTCTTTCCACCATGTCTCTGAGATGCCAGTTAAGTCTATGTCATCATTCATTGCTATACATTCTAATTCTCCCATCTTACTTCTTAGACTTCTGGCATTAGCATACAAACATTTCAAAGTTTGTTTTTTGTTTGTATTTTCATTCTGCTTTTTAATTGATAGGGATAAGTTAGAATTTTTTTAGCTCAGGTGAGTTTTTAGTTACAGGCACTTGGACTACTTTTCTAATTATTGGAACCTCACTGTCGGGATGCTCTAATTCTAATGCATCATTAGTATCCTTTAAAGATACCTCTCGCCGAACCATGCGCTGCTGAGCAACTGTCTGCTTTCCCCATTGTTCTAGTTTAAAAGCTGCTCTATCTCCTTTTTAAAGGTTAGTTCTAGCAGTCTGGTTCCACCCTGGTTAAGGTGGAGCCCATCCCTTAGGAAGAGTCTCCCCTTTCCCCAAAAGGTTCCCCAGTTCCTAACAAAACTAAATCCCTCTTCCTTGCAACATCGTCTCATCCACGCATTGAGACTCCGGAGCTCTGCCTGCCTCTGGTGACCTGCGCGTGGAAAAGGGAGCATTTCAGAGAATGCTACCCTGGAGGTTCTGTATTTAATATTTCTACCTAACAGCCTAAATTTGGCTTCCAGAACCTCCCTCCCACATTTTCCTATGTCTGTGGTGCCCACATGTACCACGACAGCAGGCTCCTCCCCAGCACTGTCTAAAATCCTATCTAGGTGACGTGAGGTCCGCCACCTTCGCACCAGGTAGGCATGTTACCAGGCGATCCTCACGCCCACCAGCCACCCAGCTATCTACATTCCATTAATCAAATCACCAACTATGACGGCCGACCTAACCCTTCCCTCCTGGGCAGTAGGGGAGATATCCTCAGTGCGAAAGGACAATGCATCACCTGGAGAGCAGGTCCTTGCTAACGGATCCTTTCCTGCTGCACTTGGTTGGTGCTCTCCCATCATGAGACCTTCTTCCTCCAAGGCAGCACCAGGGCTGCCAGTCTGAAGTTGGGACTTGACTACTATGTCCCTGAAGGTCTCATCTATATACCTCTATCTGCCTCAGCTCCTCCAGGTCCGCCACTCTAGCCTCCAGAGCTCAGATTCATTCTCTGAGAGCCAGGAGCTCTTTTCATCGCATGCACATGTACAACTTCTCACCGGTGGGTAAAAAATCATACATGTGACACTCTATGCAAAAGACTGGGAAGCCCCCCTCTTGCTGCTGGACTGCTGCCTTCATCTCAATTTTGATCAGTTCCTAGTTAAGTTTTAGGTTGCTATGGGAGTAGGAATGTGTCTAACGTCCTTTAAATGTATTAGTGAATTCACTTTGTGTCTGGTAGTGGCCTACTGGGGTCTGATCGAATTCTCAATAAAGATTTTGTTGATGGTTTGTTTTTTTTTGTGAAAGTGGCACCTGCCTATAAATTAAGGGATGAGCTAGGGTTGGGAAATCCAAACAGTCTAACTTCAGTTAGTCAGCCAGAGTGACTCACTGCTCTCTTGATTAACTGAGTTGAACTAGTCAACTTTTTTACTTAGGTATACACTGCTCCTAGCTTATTTCTAGCTTCTGGCTACTTTTTGGGTTTTGTTTTGTTTTTGTTTTGGTTTTTTTTTTTTCCAATACCAACACTGAATTTGTATTAAATACAAACACTCAGTTCTTTAAAAGTCTGCAGAACACTCAGTTCTGCAGACTTTTAAAAATAAACACACTATCTACTGCTTACTAGCTACCTTATTGACTGACAATTTATAAATACAGTCTAACTTGTTTATTCACTGCCTTTCTGACTATTAAAGGCACAAACACACAAACACACTAAATAATATTCCCAGATAGTCAACTTTGCCCCAATACTTTTAAAAATGACAATGTCCCAAGCAAAACTTACTGATTCCTTTCAGCCACCAGCAAGGTGATCCTCTCCTCTCAGTGTTCCCACTGAAATACATCTGGTCTGGACTTCCAAGATGGTATTTTGAAACAATACCCACACTTAATAAACGCTTGCCTTAGACAGTAACCTTCAAACCAGTGTACGTGCTCACATTTATGCCCATACATTGGAACGCTAAGTAGGCATGCACTCGTGCATGCAAGTCCCATTTCTATCATATAAAATCAGGGGATTTTAATAGGGATACACTCCCAAACCATTCCCAGTTTTACCAATTCATCCCCAGTTCGCCTAATTAAGAGAGAGGACCTCCAACCCTCCTTGGTTTGATAGCCTTCACTCCTCCCCAGTTAGCCCTGACCCTTTTCTTTAAATTTTAACTTGCACAGCATCTATAGCATAAGTAAAGTTATGTGGTAAGTGATCTCAGCACGCAAGGCTGCATAAGTATTTACGCACTCATCTCAAGTTCACACCCTTTTACCAGGCAGGCAAGTTATCAAGTGATCTTCATGTCCACCAGTGACCCAGCTAGCTAGATTCCTAATGAATGAATCACCACCTACAATGGACATCCTAACCCTTCCCTCATGGGCATAAGCATGTGGAGGCCCATCCTGTGTGTGAGGAGATACTGCATAACCTGGAGAGCAGGGCCTAGCCACAGGATCACTTCCCTGCTGCTACACCAAGGTGATGCTCTGCTTGCAAGTGATCTTGCTTCACCAAGGCAGACCATGAACTGCCAGACTGGAGTTGGGACTTTATTATTATTAGGTCCCTATATGTCTTTTACGTATCTCTGTGCCTCGGCTACTCCAGGACTGCCACTCTGGCCTCCAGAGGTTGTACTCATTCTCTGAGAGCCAGGGTCTCTTTGCACAAAATGCACACATACAACCTTTTGCCAACTGGTAGATAATCATACATGTTGTACTCTATGCAAAAAAAGACTGGATAGCCCCCATCTCACAGTTCCACTGCTGTCTGCAATGTGATATTGTTGTTGGGTTGTTAGATATTTAAAGTTGCTAAAAGGAATGTCTAATCTAATATAAATTTCTTCAAATTTATTTTGTTTGTTAGTAAAGTATATGCAAACAATCTACAGTTTATCTATTTATTAGGTCAGGGTTACTCCCTTTATCTAAATCCCTAAATAACTCTTGAGAAACATTTCTGTTATGTCTATATCTTCATTTAATGCCATGTATTCTAACACTCCAATTTTATTTTTTAGATTTCTAGCATTTGCAGACAATTTAGGTTATATATTTTCTTTGTTTTTATTCATAGCCTACTTATTAGCAGTAGACACTTCACGCATATCCAGCATAGCTCTCTGCTTCAAGGCAGGGGGGAAATGAAGAAACGTGGATCTATATTCAGGCAACCACCAACAAGGACTGAATTACATAGTCTGGATAAACAGATAAGCATGGGTGTAGCTTGCTTATTGCCGTGGTTAATACCCCTAACTAAGCTATTTCACTTAGATGCAGTTCCAACACTGCTCTCTACATTAATGGTGGGGGTGGAAGGGAAATAGAATAAAAAAAGGTTACTAAGCGCCAAGAGTAACAGATAAGTATGAGAGAGAAAAAAAAAAGTGTGAAAGCTTGCTGGGAAGACTGGATGGGCCGTTTGGTCTTCTGCCGTCATTTCTATGTAGATGCAGGTAATTTGGACTACTTTAGCCTTTACCACAAACTCTCTATTAGGATTTTCTAATTTCCTTTGGGCCGATACAGTAAAAATCGGGGGACAGCGGGCGAGCACTTGCTCTCCCAGCGCGCGCACAGGCCACTCTCCTGTGCACACGATTCATTAACTTAATTTAATTAAATTAGGGCCCGCGGTAAAAAGAGGTGCTAGGGACACTAGTGCGTCCCTAGCGCCTCTTTTTGGACAGGAGCGGAGGCTGTCAGCGAGTTTGACAGCAGACGTTCAATTTTGCGTCTGTTCTCAAACCTGCTGACAGCCACGGGTTCAGAAACCGGACGCCAGCAAAATTGAGCGTCCGGTTTTCAACCCGCAAGCCCATTTAAAATTTTTTTTTATTTTTTTTAAAAATTTTTAACTTTTGGGACCTCTGACTTAATATCACCATGATATTAAGTCGGAGGGTTCACAGAAAAGCAGTTTACAGCTTTTCTGTGCACTTCCCCGGCGCCGGCAGAAATTAACGCTTACCTTTGGGTAGGCGCTAATTTCTGAAAGTAAAATGTGCGGCTTGGCTGCACATTTTACTTTCTGTATCGCACGGGAATGACTAATAGCGCCTGCAACATGCATTTGCATGTTGCAGGCGCTATTAGTCTCGGGGGGGGGGGGGGGGGGGTTGGACACGCATTTTTGACGCGCTATTACCCCTTACTGAATAGGGGGTAAAGCTAGCGTGTCGAAAACGCGTGTCCAAATGCCGGATATACTGTATTGGCCTGCTTGTTAGGCTAGTGTCTTTAGAAGATTGTTTCCTCTGAACCATGAGCTACATAGCTATTATCAGCTTGCCCTTATTTAGATTAAAAGCTGCTCTACCTCCTTTTTTACCTCCATTTTTTTTAAATGTTAATGCCAGATGTTGGGTTTCACCCGGTTAAGGTGGAGCCCAACCCATTGGAAAAAGCTTCCCCTTCCCCAAAATGTTCCCCAGTTCCTAACAAATCTAAATGCATCTTCCCTATACAATTGCCTGATCCACACTAAGATTTTGAAGCTCAGCCTGCCTTTAGAGTCCCACATGTTGAACAGGAAGCATTTCTGGGAACAAAATGCTAGAGGTCAGGTTATGGATTTCAATGTCTTACCTAAAATCCTAAATGTAGCTTCCACACCCTCCCTCTTGCACTTTCCTAAGTCATTGGTATCCACATGTACCATGATAGCCAACTCCCTACTAGCACTCATTATAATCCTAGCTAGGTGACATATGATGGCTGCTACCTTCGCATCAAGCAGGCAAGTTATCAAGTGATACTTACATCCATCCACCACCCAATTATTTACACTCCTAATGATTGAATCACCAATTATAATGGCAGTCCTAATCCTTTACTTCTGTGCACATGACCCCGGAGACACATCCTCAATGTGAGGGGACAATGCATCATAGAGAGGGCAGATCTAACCTACAGGATCACTTTCTACCATACTAAGGTGATGTCTCCTTCTGGAGTGATCATGCACCTCCAAAACAGTACAGGGACTACCAGTGGAGGTGAGGCTTCTCTATATTCCTTAAAGTGTCTTCTGCATATACTTTCCCTTTGAAAATTGGTCTAATCTTTTCAGGTAAGCAGTAACCGTAGACTTCAGAGCAAATACAGGCAATTACAAAATTACAGTTTGTGAAGCTAAGGACCTTATGCATACATTTGATTTAAGAAACATTAATTCACATATTTTCCAATCAACTGAAAACCAGACTAGTCTGCAGCCCTCAAAGGCCAGATTTCACAGCCATAGGGGCAGATTTTAAAAGGCTGGTGCGCCTATTTTGCATAGGCCGCCGGCGCGCATAAAGCCCCGGGACGCGCGTAAGTCCCAGGGCTTTCGAAAAGGGGAGGGAGGGGGCGTGTCTGGGGGCATTCCCGAAACGACGCGGCATTTCAGAAGCGGGCCCGGGGGCGTGGCGCAGGCCTCCGGACCAGCCCCTGGGACCGGAGGACGGAGCGGGGCTGCCGGCTGACGCGTGCAAAGTTACGCCTGCTGAAAGCAGGCGTAACTTTGCCGACAAAGGTAGGGGGGGTGGGTGAAGAAACGTTCCCTCTGAGGCCGCTCCGAAATCGGAGCGGGCTCAGAGGGAACAGGCAGGCCGCGCTGGGCTCGGCGCGGATTTTATAAGATATGCGCGGCTTATAAAGTCGACCACTCTCTTTTGTAGTGTGGCCAGGATAACTGGGAAGACCTGATGATAGAAAAAAATAACAAACTATGGGCCTCATTTTCTAAAGTATCGCAGGCCTGCAATACTTTAGAAAATTGCACTACTGGGGGGTGGTTCTGCGCTGCCGGCATCGCGCCCAATAACTACACCATAGATGGTGTAGTTATTGGGCGCTAAATAGCACTTACCTTTTCGCTGTGCGCGCCGTCATCGCGGAATCGGCCTTGGTGACGCCCCGACTCCTCCTCTTCCGGGGCAGACTCCGCCCCGAATTCAGTAGCGCAGGTCTGCGCTACTTTCGCTAGCTATCGCAGGCTTGCGCTAACAGCGCAAGCCTGCGATAGCTTTGGAAAATGAGGCCCTATGTCTAGCAATATGCTTGCAATACTACAACACTAGTGTGTAATGAAGATTTTAAAATGTCAATTACACTAGACAACCCAGGAGTCTTGTTAAGTTTGTCCATTTCTTTTTTTTAGTGCAATAGAGCTAGCTACCTATCAAGTAAATTTAAAAAACCCGGGGCATGTAAAAACCAGGGCTTACGCGCATGGCCTGGCAGAATGATGAATCTAGGTGAGAGTTCCTTATTTTGTGTCTGTTTCCTTTAAGCATCATATGAAGTCACAAAAGCATTACCTACAAATTCTGAAAATAAATTTTAGTTTTAAATCTGTAAGAAAAATTAAGGTGGACTGAAAACTCAGCAACATAAATTCATACACTTACAATTAATACAGAGCCAATGGTATAATTCTTGGGTTCATCCACGGTGAGCTTTGTACCATACCACAGACCAAGGGAATATGCTGCAAATATCAGACACTGAGTCAGACCCATAGATATGTTGGTTGTGAGTGACTTTTTCATACCTACAACTTTAGCTTCTTCTAGGTTGACATTATACCTGAAAAAGAAAGCAATGAATATTTTTACTTGCATGAGCCTAATTTTTATCCCATACTGGATCAGCTCCATGGAGCACATACTTTCACCTCAGTCTTACTTTAAAGCCACAGTCCTTGAGGAATATTTTCTAAGTCAGTGGTTTTTGACCCCCAATTCTTTATGACCACTTGGTCAGTCTGGTTTTTAGGATATCCACAATTTAGAGATGTGCTAAATGTAACAAATGAGGGTATTTGGTTTAATTTCTAATGAAACAAACCGAAAATGGCCTTTCACAAAAAAATATACAAAAACTTTGGAATATTTTTGCATTTATGCACAAAAAAGTGCCTCCCCGAGGCCCTCTAAACACCCTCTCGCCTGAGCAAAGAGAAGCCCAGGCCCACCCAGCTGAATGTCCCTGGCCCCAGCCGAAACCTAGCCCATCCCACCTCCCCAATCCCAGTTAAAATTTTCCAGGGGACCTCCTCTGCTGCCACTTACCCCATCCATGGCATCCAAAAGGGCAGTAGGGCAGGAACAATGCCCACTCACTCCTACACTTGCTCATTGCACTTTAAAAATAGCTCTGATGGCCCACAGGAAAGCAACAAAGTGACATCACTTTGGTGTCTGTCTCCAGGAGAGCTGACATTATCATCTTGTAGGACTATCCCTGGCAAGTGGTAGGGGGTGATTTAATGGGGTTTTTTCCCAGTTTGGGAAATGAACCAACCAAAAAAAAATTTAAATGAACCAAAAAATGAAAAAGAAAAATTTAAAAAAGAACTGAAACTAAGCTTTAAGCCTGCATATATCTATCACAGTGAATATGGAAGGTACAGTATATATATATTTTTTTCATGTACTGTTTCCATTGTATGCAAATATATCTCATGCAAATTTATTGTGAATATCCTTTAAACCAGACTGGCTGATTGATCCCATGAATCAGGAAGATAACAACTGATCTAGATAATTTAGTAGGTAGTTAAAAAAAAACAAAAAACTAAACACATATCCTTCTTGAGGACCGTGTTTTTGGAGGTTCTTCCTATTTAATTATTCCCAGCATTATAAATCTCAGGAAAGGAGTGCTGCTGTACCAGTCTTCATAAGAACCCAATGCAAAGTCAAGTTGTAAAGCATGAATATAGCATTTAGCATGGATTCGAGACAGAAGATTTTTTTTTTTAGATAAGACATTTTAAATTAGAAGGTAAAACTGTAATAAAAGCTGCACACTATGTTCTAACAATGTGTTAAAATATATTAAAACCCAAAAGACTTGAAAAAGGACCAGAAATGGAAGCAGTAAAATCAGTAATGAGGCATGACAATTTATTTTTTTAACTAATTCTTTCACCTGCCTTAAGTTCAGCTTAATGCAAATAGTTTGGCAAAATGTAACATAACTAAGACAACTTTTGCAAATATCAAAAAGTTGAATGCCACTTCCGGGATGCATAATTAGGCCAAATTAGATTCCCTTAAACTTTGATACGGTTCGGGGACCCAAGGTACCTGCAATTTATGAGTCCAGCCGTCTTACCAATCTCTTATAACTGATTTTCCTAGAGAATATTAGAAATAAAAAGAGATGGTTTGAATTCTAGACTTACTTTGCAATTGCTTTCTGTTGACCATTAAATGCAACCACTGTCCTAATTGCCATCAGGACCTCTTCTGCTATGGCCCCTGCTTTAGCATAAGCAGTCAGCTCTGCAGTAGTCAGTGTGGCTAGAAGCTAGAAAGGAAAACATAACAAGGTTTCTGACTGGTCACATTTAGAATGTTTTTTCCCTCAGGTTTTAGTCAAGATTTTATATGACAAAACTTCTCTCATTCCCTTAAAACATTTCAAAGATGGTCTCATGGCTTATAAATCCTGCTTACATTCCACTTACCACTGTAATAGTCCAAAAGGGTTTTTATTATTAATCAGATTTTACCATAGCCAATTAAAAATTCAATTTCCCTCCTAAAAGTTTTGACCCCCCCCCCCCAAGAAGTGAATAGCAGCTGCTGTATATCAAGTTTTCTTGAATATTTAATGCTGTAAATTGGAATATTTCCCTGCGGTAGGCATTTTCTGTGCAGTAAATAGCCTTGCAATAACATGCAAAATTTAAAATACCGCACATTAATTCCCCCTGGCATTGTATGGTAATGAGCTGATTAGCGTGCAAATCAGCTCATTACTTACCTAAGACATGTAACTCAAATAACACCTTTTGCCTCAAAAATCACAAGCCACATTGAGTCAAAGTTCTAAATAGCTCAATTGGCACTAGCTGGCCATATAGGGACTTCTGCCCATCACATGATAGGGCAAAAGTCCATATGCAGTCACCCACCTTTTTTTTTTTTTTTTTTAAATGGCAGCACCAGGCCTGGAGCCCTAGGGTGTGCTCTGGACCCCACTACATTAGCATGGATACACAGATAATTACATGGTGAGATGGGAGGGGTAGGCCAAGATGGTGCTGGTGAGAGGGACCATCTCTGGGGTATTTTTGTCACTTGAAAGAGAGAAGTTCAGGGAGAGGTGGAGACTGAGCCAAGGGGTTTTCAAGACACCAGGAGTTTTTATGAGAATGAGGCAGATGGTTACATTTTGGCCTGATAGGGCCCTTAAACATGGCAGCCCCAGATTATGGGGCCGCCATTATGCAATCGCTCCTGGGCCAGTTAAGCCATGGTATTTTTGCCCTGCTGTGTTTTACAATTGAAAAATACTGTGAGATTCAGGACCGATTACTGCAGCTTAATAAAGACCCCCAGCCCCCTTTGTTTGCGACTGGTGTGGATGAATGCTGCCTGTCATGGGTCAGCTATGCTCCCGGCCTGGGACCACCTGGGATTTACCCCCACAACTTCTCCATGACACTGCTGTAAGGGTGGGGAGATGGGGACATTCTTGCACTATTTCTCCCTTTATGGTGCTGATCGCATGGTCCAGAAGCAGGTGCGTGGCTCTTTGCACAATGACACTGGTGCATCTTGAAGCACCTCAGACATCAGCCTCAATCTGCCTCACAATTGGCTCCTAAGGGGCATGCTGACATTGTGGAATTTGAGTAAAAAAATGCCTTTTTCTGGGTTCTTAAAGGTCTCTCTATTTCTTAGATTGGCTATAAGTAGAAGCACAAAGGATTTATAAAAAAATATATTTTTTAGATCTTAACAAACTTAGAACATAGCACAGTTGCTATCACAAGTAGTGAATGTACTGTTAGGTTTTGTTTGGACATCTAGCAGTCAAAATATGGAGCGGACTACGTGCTGTCTTGAAGGATGGATTGTGCAATGCTGCATCAGGCTTTGCAACGGACATCTAGCACGATACAATTGATGATACCTAGCAATTATGAAAAATGGGTGTTTCAGTATTCAGACTTGGTTACAATGGGATAATAAATGATTGACAGCATACTCTAAATTAGGTCTGTGATTGCACCAATTATGTGTCAGTAAGAATGCTTGTCATCAGGAAATGAAGCATTGATTGGTTACATGCCCTGTTAGTAAAAGATATTAGGGATGAGCCCTGGGGGGCTGGGGACAGAGCAGATCGGGAATAAGCAACTGTGCCAAGGCCATATAGAAGTTGTATCTGTAATAAATATAATGAAAGATGAAGGGAAAGGGAAAGATGAAGGGAAAGGGAAAGGGAAACTAAATCTTGCTTGGAGATGTATAATAGCCAGGGCCTCCCACAAGTGAGATTAGGCTAGGAGGTTGTTTTCTTTGCTTGGATCATACATTTTTATTTTTTTTTTAAACAATGCACTTGGAAGGTGCCACCAGCACATCCTCCTAACATGCCGGGTTCACATGGAGATGACTTCTTGGTGAGGCATGCTGATGTCAGGGGGGGGGGGGGGGAAACGGGGCTGGTGCCAAATTTATAATCAGGCCCTCAACTTTTTCCCCTCTTGCTTCCACTGCTCCTGGTACTCAGCTGAAATGTAAAGGGCCCCTGGACTGACATTTTAAAAGCCTCCAAAATATACTAAATGGTGATCATTTCTAGATACTGGGCTTCCCCTGGCTCCCTTCTTCCTGCCTGGTAAGTGCCTGTAGTCTGTTGTAGCTGTCCTAGTTGCTCTTTCCAAATAATAAAAATAAAAAAATATTCATTTCAGCTGCTGCATTTTGGGGCTGTGAGATTATTTTAATGTAGAGACCCCCTGGTCTCTTCTTGATGGTCCTAGATCCCTGTCCTGGATATTCCAGCTTAGTGGGAGAAACTATTCTTAACAGTACCTCCCCTAGAGGCTTGCTGCAAATGGTAGCTCCTTAAGACCTGATTTTTGAAAGCATCTACATGCATTAAATTGGGGTTTACACATGTAGGTGAGCTTTTGAAAATTGCTAAAATATATGCCTTTGAATCATCCATAGGATTTGCCCGAGTAAGTGCACTTTACACATGGAAATGGCTTTTGAAAATTACTACAATAGTATGCTACATTTATGCGCATAACTCCTTCAAAAATTCACTTAATAGTGTACAAGGTGAGACTACTAGCAAAGAAAGTGTGGCCATTTTGGGTTGGCTTCAGAAGTGTGAGGAGCCGTTTTGGTAACTTGTTTGTTTTGAGAGGAGATTCCTGTAGTTTAAACCTTGCCTGTCACGATCTACCTCCAGTTTTGTGGCAAAAAGAGTCTTTGCTTATAGTTTGGGGATTTGGGGACTTTTTTTGTGCCGAGACCCTGGGTCCATTCTGGGGAGGTGAACCTCAAAAGGGGTAGGTGTCACATTGAGAAAAGCAAATAACCACACCAAATGTAACTGCAATCAACTCTAATTAAAGATACTACCAATGGCTTGCTGATACCTGCTTTATTCAGAATTATCTTTAATTAGAGTTGATTGCAATTACATTTGGTGTGGTTATTTGTTTTTCGCAATGTGTGCCGCCTACCTCTTTTGGAGGTTCAATGTGTTATATGAGTAGGAACAGGTTTTGACTTTTTTCTTTGCTGGTTTCCCATTCTGGTGAGGGACATGCCCCGGATTCAGAGGACAGGGGTTACAAGATCTGTGCACCCCTCTCCCTGCAAGTGAAACTTGTCACCTCAGAGGAAGGTTTTGGACTTGAGGCTGTGTTTTCCACTTTTGGCTTGTGTGGAGGTTTAGTTCCATTCTTCCTCGTGTTGAAGCTGGGCTATAATAGCCTGTTTTTTCCAGTAATAGATCTTTTTTCAACAACAAGTCACACCAGGAGGAGGAGTTAGGAGTACTCGGGACAAGAGAGAGAAGAGACAAGATCTTTGGAGACCCATCCCTGGGAATCTCCACCCCTTAAGGACACAGGCTGGGGTGAAGAGAGAGAGAGCGCACGAGAGAGACTTTAAGAAACTTCAGTGAAGAACTAGTGGAAGCACAGATGTAAACTGTTTCACAATGGGCTGGATTTTAAAAAAGGTTACGCGTGGCGGGCCTATTTTAAAAAGGCACGGCAATGCGCATAAAGCCCTGGGACGCGTGTAAGTCCCGGGGCTTGCAAAAAGGGGCGGGTGTGGGTGGGGTCAGGCTCCCGGCACAGCGGCCATATTTGCTGCTGTGCTGGGAATCGCGCGCCGGCAGTTGGCCGGCGCGCGCAACTTACTTCAGCCCCAGGGCTGAAGTAAGTTTTGGAACAAAACTAAGGAAAAAAAAAAAAGGTAGGGGGAAAGGACAGGGGGAGGTAGAGGAAGGGAAGGTGGGATACGCAAGTTCCCTCTGAGGCCGCCTCAATTTTGGAGCGGCCTGGGAGGGAACGGGGGAAGGAGCGGGCTCGGCACGTGTAAGATGCTCAATTGTGCACCCCCTTGTGTGCGCCGACCCCGGATTTTATAACAGGTGCATGCATGTTATAAAATTGGGTGTACAAGTGCACAACCTTTTAAAATCTACCCCAATGATTCTACTTGATTTATTTGAAAAGATCAAAACAAAGTTTTATTTGAACACTGAATCTGTGTCCAGTCTGTTCCCTGCAGCACCATCACAGAAGGAGATAGCCTCATACAGGAGACACCACCTGGATCTGGAAGGTCATCCCTCCCCCACCCGCAGTCCAAAGGACTCACACCTTGGGACAAGCAGAGAGGGGGAAATAATACAATGGATACAGCCCCACGATATAAATGTTTTATGGCTCTTTAGGATATAGGCAATTCACCAATCAAGGGTTACATTAAAAAAAAAAAATGATGTTTAAACAGAACTTCTACAGCATGTGCTATCAAACAGACTCCTCGGCTGTGGCTTATCATTCCCCAGCACAATGCATGGCTTTGCTATTAATGGGTCTGCTCCCTGTGGCATCAGAAGGCTTGGGGCAGGTATGCCCAGCCACAAGGCCCAGAGGGAGACAGAAATTGAGGACAAGGTAGGGCTTTTGTGCAGCCATCAGATTCAATCATGACTCACAGCAGAGTGGGGAGGAGAGGGGGCAGAACCAGAGGGGCCAGGTCTGGGACAAGTCTATCACCTGAACTCTCAGACACAGGGGTTGAAGCAGTATATCAAGGGATGGAGAGGGAGGTCAGATTTCCAAGGCCGGGATAAGGACATTGTGTGGGTACCTAGTGGCCAAACCAGCAGAGAATTTCTTTCCCCAGCACCTTTGGGAACGAGTGCAGCCAATACGGAAGGGGGTGCCAGAATACACGCAGCCTACTGGGCAGTTTTGACATAGACCACAAGTCCAGCCTTTGGTGGCTGTCCTCTTCCCTCCCCCCCCAAGCTGTGAACAGCAGCAGCAGGCCGAATCTTGCCATGTGCCCCATCAATTCCAGGGACAGATATTCATGTCCCCCAAATGGGTGGCTGCTCCCATTCTAGAAGTTATGATTGCGCAAGTCAGTTTTCCCTATTTAGTTTTGACATCAACTCTTTCTACATTTTTTTGCCCCATAACTTAAATCTGACTTGCAGGTTTTTGTGTTAGGGTTAAAAGCAGAAATATAGAAAGGTTTTAATATGCATGATAGACTAGAAAACAATATTTATGGCTCCGGTCAGACAGACTGGTAGTTATGAAAAGTGAAGTAGAGCCACAAAACTATTAAATCCAAATCTTAGAGCATAAGTCATCAACGGTCCTGTTAGAGCATATGTGACACTGCTGTACACGTCCTATTTACATAATATGGTCCTATTCTACTAATTATTAAAATTAACTGTGTTCTAATAAATCTATATCTGTGCAGTGCTGGCCTATATCCTCACTACAACAGACTGTATTAAAAAAACTGGTAGTTGACATTAGTGGTATAGATGGTCAAACATTTTTTTTTGTGTTCTATATTTTTCATTCCTTTGTTACAGTTATTTTATTTTAATATATTTCTAACTTGCAGGTCCTAAATTGTTTGTTAGCTCCGCCGGCCGTGGCAAGCCGCAACCGGGGCCGGGTGTAATGGCCGCCGGCCGTGGCGGATCGCGACTGAGGCTGGGCCGGCGGGTGCCGGGAAAATAGTTACCTGGGGCTTTGGACGGCATTCAGGGCTCCTGCGGGGCGGGCAGCCATTCTGCTTTCCTCCTTCGGCCGCTGCCGCGTTGGCTTGGTTGGCTGGCTCCTCGGGGTTTGGCTCCACCTCCATTACTTAACCCTAGGGCCGCGCGCGCGGCTGAAGATTGATTTTAAAGGAGCCATGACAGGAAGTTGTCATGGCTCCTCCCGAGACTCCTCCCCTGGCTTCTTGTACTTAAGGCAAGGTCTGAGCATTCAAACCTTGCCTTGGTATTGAGGTTCCTGCCTGAGTTTGCTCCGGTGTTCTCTGTTCCTGGTTCTTCATCCCGCTCTGCTTCCCTGCTCCGTGGATTGATTCTTGGCTTCTGGGCTAGCAGACGTGTCTTCTCCTGGCTAGATCCTGGTACAGCTTTGGACCATTCACCTGCTTAGACCCTGGACTGGATTCCGACCTCGTCTGTGTACCGAACCCCCGGACCGGCTTTGGACTCTTCTACGACTCCGTCCTCAGACTGCCATGACCTGCTGGAGGCGCCAGCCATCTGGAACCCACAACCTGCAGGAGGCGCCTGCATCCAGACCTTTCGTCAGTCTTCAGAGGATTCTCCTAAGTCCCAGCGGCCGGATCCCTACAGGCTCCTCTTGGGGGGGGGGGGGGGGGGGGTTACGTGCTTCCAGGGTGAAGTCTTCAATCAACTTCCTCCTGTCCAGCGGCCTCACCCTTCGACGGTAGCTGACTACCTCGAAACAGGGGGCCACTTTCATAAATTGTTGATCCCTGTGGGAGCACATAACATCTATAATTTTAAACACATCAAACCACTTTCTATTTCCCTAGTGGTTAATGCATCCTGAGCGATAGCATATCCAAAATGACGCCAGCTGGCCTCTGCACGCCTTTGCCCCATCACATGGCAGGGACAAAGGGATGCCTGAGGCTGGCTGGCACCATTTTGAAAATGGAGTTGCCAGCTCTGGATGTACAGGGGGCTCTGCAGCCTTCACCACTAGACCACCAAAATAAATAGTGACTTGGAGTACAGGGGGTGTGAGGGCCTGAAAGGGACTAGGGAGGAATTTTGGTTTTTGTTTTGTTTTTTTTTTAAAGGAGGAGAGGCTTGGGGAGGTGGGAGAGGCTATCGGACAATCTATTTAACACTCTGGCTGCATAATTCTGCCATGAGGGAAAGGAAAGAAGAGGAAATGAGAAACCCACTGACTTACACGCTGCTGGAGGGGAGCTCTAGAGCTGAATAGCCCCTTTAAAGATAGCAACCCTGGAATATGTAGGGTTTCTAGAGTTCAGCTAGTCTTCAAAATTTTACTGTGTGTGGGAGGAGGGGGGAATACTGCGGGATTGACAAAGTCAGGATAAATATTGTGACTTAGTAAATTGACTCCTTAGATTGTAAGTACTTTAGGACTGAAAATACCTACTGTACCTCCCCTTGAGCTTCAATTTGGAAAGGCAGAATATCTCTCTCAACTATTTCTGTTCTACATTCCCACAAAAAAAAAAAAAAACACCTCTGATTCTCCCAACTGGCCCTGCTAGATTCCCTGTCGCTAGCCTTAGCTAAACAATCATGCAAGCAGGTTGTTTTACATTCAGCTGCACTGCCCAAAAAATATGGAACAAGATATCTCTAGTACTATGCCTGGAAACGTCTTACCTTACTTTCCAGAGGAAAAAAAAAAGTTTGGCTGCTTGATCAGACCTTCCTCCAGACTCTATAGCAAAGATTCATCCCCCTACCAAAACTCTTCATGCCCATGAATTCTCCAAGGCCTGCCCACTACCAGGATGCTTTACCCATCTGATCCTAAAGCTTTCATACCATCTTTGCCTGACTTACACTTAATTCTACATATTTAAACTTTTTTTATTGTTAAATAAAAGTTACAAATGCCTGACATACATTTTTTCCTTATACACATAAAAATGCACAAACCATAGAGAAATTACTTACCTGATAATTTTGTTTTCCTTACTGTAGACAGATGGACTCAGGACCAATGGGTTATGTGTTCCCCTGCTAGCAGATGGAGACAGTTAGGTTTCAAAGCTGAAATCACCCTAGATATAACCCTGCAGTGACCTGAGTTGACCTCAGCCATTCAGTATTCTCTTCAAAAAGCCATTGTGGATATATTATTGAAGAACTTGATTAGAATTTGGATACAACTTGATTAAAAACTGCAACTGACCTTAACCAACATAAGAGCTGAATCCCAGCAATACTATAGATGCCCTTAACTAGGGATAGGGCAACGGCTTACCCTCTAATCACATGAAATCGAGGTTTGCCTCATGGGTAATTCATTGGCGCCTCTACTGGGCAGCAGTGGGCGGGATGCTGAGTCCATCTGTCTACACTAAGGAAAACAAAAATTATCAGGTAAGTAATTCTCCATTTCCTAGCATGTAGCCAGATGGACTCAGAACCAATGGGATGTACAAAAGCTACTCCCAAATGGGGCAGGAGGCTGCCCGTGGTCTGTTTAGCACTGACCTCCCAAAGGCTGCGACTTCCAGGGCCTGGACATCCAGGCGGTAGAACCTGGAGAAGGTGTGTAAGGAGGACCACATCGATGCTTGACAGATGTCGGCGGGAGACAGTAGTTTAGCTTCCACCCAGGATACTGCCTGGGCCCTGGTAGAATGAGCTTTAACCTGGAGAGGTAAAGTCTTCCCTGCCTCTACATAAGCTGCACTGATTACTTCCTTGATCCAGCGAGCTATGGTAGCTCACGAAGCCGCTTTGCAGTTTCTCTCTCCCTTGAAGAACAAACGAGCGATCTGTCTTGCGCACCGGTTCTGAACGTTCCAGATACCGCACTAAAAGTCTACCGATGTTTAGATGACGAAGAAAGCGGTAGTCTTCCAAGTCCTTGTGTCTATCTAGGGACGGTAAGGAGATGGTTTGGTTCAGGTGAAACACCGAGACTACCTTTGGTATTAAGGAGGGGAAGGTGTGAAGCTGTACTGTTCCTGGAG
The DNA here is from genome assembly GCF_901001135.1 of Rhinatrema bivittatum. Taxonomy (NCBI): domain Eukaryota; kingdom Metazoa; phylum Chordata; class Amphibia; order Gymnophiona; family Rhinatrematidae; genus Rhinatrema; species Rhinatrema bivittatum. Next base: position 205,214,709 of record NC_042616.1, on the reverse strand, counting down.
TAAATTGAAGGAATGGTTCCCGACAAGACAGTGTCTGTAGCTCAGAGATGAGACAAGCCAAGCATATTGCCACCAAGAATAGAGTCTTTAGTGTTAATAGACGTAGCGACAGACTGTCAGTGGTCTGAAGGAAGGCCCTGCCAAAAGGTCCAGTAATCGATTGAGGCTCCATAGGGGGACCGGCAACTTTAAGGGTGGTCAGAGATGTTTAACCCCTTTTAGGAAATGGGCCAAGTTCGGATGCACAGACAGACGGATTCCATTCACCTTGGCCCTGAAGCAGGAGAAGGCTGCCACCTGGACTTTCAGAGAGTTGAGGGACAATCCTTCGCTCAGGCCATCCTGTAAAAATTCCAGGATAATGGTGATCTTGGCCATTCACAGAGAAACCCCATGCTCCCCGCACCAGGCCTCAAAAATTCTCCAGATCTGTATGTATGCCAGGGACATCAAAAACTTCCACGCACAGAGCAACTTAGCAATCACGTCCACAGAATATCTGTGCTTTGTCAGGTGATTTTCTCAAGGGCCAGATCATGAGAGAATCTTGTTTGATCTTTGTGAAAAATTCTACTTTGCTGGAGAAGATCCCTGTGCAGGGGGAGGCAATGGGGACTCTCCACGAGAAGCCTTCACATGTCTGCATACCACGGGTGCCTGGGCCAATCTGGGGCCACCAGAAGGACTAATCCTCTGTGGTATTATATCTTGCAGATGATCTAGCCTAGTAGGCGCCATGGAGGGAAGGCATACAGTAATTCCTCCTCTGGCCAGGTCTGGAGAAGGGCATCAATCCCTTGGGAGCGCTGATCTCATCTGTGACTGAAGAGCCGGGGAACCTTCGCATTGTGAGATGTAGCTAGTAGATCGAAAAATGGGAGGCCCCAGCGATCTACTAGGAGCTGGAAGGCTCTGGTCAACAAAGTTCATGCCCCTGGGTCCAGGCTTTCCCTGCTGAGTAAGTTTGCTCTGATGTTGTCTTTTCCCTTGATCTGGGAGGCCGAGCTCCCTTGCAGGTTTAACTCCACCCAGTCCATAAGGAGGTCTCTTTTCAGAGACACTTGGTGGCTCTTGGTTCCTCCCTAGTGGTTGATGTAGGCTACTGTTGTGTTGCCCGACATCACATGGATTATTCAGCCCTTGAGCCTGTGATTGAACTGCAGGCATGCTAATCTGACCACCCACGCTTCCAAGCAGTTCATGTTCCCGTTCGCCTCTTCCTGGGTCTATCACCCCTGGGTTGTCAGTTCCTGACAGTGAGCTCCCCACCCTCAGAGGCTCAGGTCTGTCGTGAGGACAATCCAGCTTGGTGGGGAGAGGCTTACACCCTTGCTTAGGTGGACTTCCTGTAGCCACAACTGGTGCCGAGAGCATACTTCCATCAGTAGGTGGAAGCAAAATCGAGTAGTCTTGAGACAGTGGGTTCCAGCGTGACAGTAGGGAGTGTTGGAGAGACTGCATGTATGCCCCTTGCCCACGATACTACTTCCAGGGTTGATGCCATGAGGCAAAGGACCTGGAGATACTCCCAAACCCTGGGGCGCATTGTGTTCATCAACCTATACACTTGGTCCACTAGTTTCCTTCTACTCGAGGGAGTGAAGAAGACCTTGTCCTGCTTGGTGTCAATTCAGGCCACCAGGTATTCTAAGGAATGGGAGGGCTTGAAGCTGCTCTTGTCCATGTTCATGACCTAACCAGGTTCCTGTAGGAGAGAGCTGACCCTGCTGGTCATGTGGAGACTCTCTTCCAATGACTTTGCTCGGATCAGCCAGTCGTCCAAGTAAGGGTGCACCAGGATCCCTTCTTTCCTCAGTGCCACTGCCATGACCACCATAATTTGAGTATGTTTTGAGGGCAGTTGCTAGGCCAAAGGGCAATGCCCGGAACTGGTAATGGCAGCCCAGTAGCGCAAAGTGCAGAAAAACTCTGGTTGTTTTGACTGATTGGAATATGAAGGTAGGCCTCAGAGAGGTTAAGAACTCTCCTTGGTTCCACTGCCATTATGATGGTGTGAAGGGCTTCCATGTGGAAGTGAGCTATCCACAGGTGACTGTTGATGCTCTTGAGGTTCAGGATGGGTCAGAAAGAACCCTTTTTCTTGGGTACGATGAAATAGATGGAATAACACACCATATTTACTTGGGGTATAGGTACTGGAGTTATAGCCCTCAGACTGAGGAGCCATATCAGTATGGATTCCACTGCCAGTTTCCTGTGCTAGGAATGGCAAGGTATATTCAAAAAACTGCTTCACCCTTGTGTAACACCTAATCAAAAATCTCACATAACACTGGTATTATACTGGAAGGATCCAGCAAATGAAGTGAAATGGACCATTCAACCAGACCTCATACACCTTAACCCGAGCTTAAATCAAAAATGCCCTGGGTAGATACCACATATTTTGAAAGGCTTATGTGCATTGTGGTTCTAATCATTGGTCGTTGGTTGTAAGGTTCAATGGCATTGCATTCTTAATTTTTCGACGCGGCTCGCGTTTCTTTTTTGCTTCTTCAGGGGCTCTTAGTAAGTTGTCTGTAAATACAAACGCTGTATTAAACCCTTCACAAGGGTGAAGCAGTTTTTTTGAATATATAGTGTTAAATTATACTGCCTAAATGGATCCCAAACTAAAGGAAACGTTCAGCTTCTCAGCAGATTATATATCGAGCATGTTACAGGGTCAACCCCTTTTGACTGAAGAAACTACAACTCCCAAAGTGGATTTTGAAACATCTTACAATGATTTACAACAGCAATTGATTCGTTTCGAACTTCATTCAGCGACATTGATTCAATACTTACGCCAACAGATTATCCCGCGTGGTCTAAGGATCAATAAAGCTCCTCTTGTATATCAAGATGATGAATCATTTATGAGTAAGTGGATTGCAATTTTAAATAAGTGTTCCATAGATTTGATGACACTTATAGTGGAACGTACGAAAATATCAATTGATGAAACAACGGTACAAATAATAGAGCTTCAAGAAAAAATTACACAAGAGACATCATCAGAACAAATGGAACAAATGATTCAAAAAAATCAGGCAGCTTTAGATGAGTTCCGTACCTCGATGAAACAATTTAAGATAAATAAAATCCATCAAGATGAAGATGACTATGCTTCAAACAATGTATATCGTTGGCTGAATAAAGATAAAGAGAAGGAGAAAGAGAAAACAAAGAATAAATCGTCGGAGGGAAGACGAGTCACTTTTGCCAGTTCAGATAGTTTAAGCAGTTCAAGTAGTTCTGATGAAGGTTCATCCTCCAAATATTCGAAGAGGGGTACTGGAAATCGCCCCCCTTTTTTAAACAGAGGGAGAGGACGAAATCGATGGCGATCCCAACGCAAAGCTTACCATCAAGACCCAGTAACACAGGCACACGCTCAATGGGAGGGACCGCAAACCAGGTCCAAAACACAACAAGCTCCGCCGTAATAAACATTTCCCATTATAAATTGACAGAGGCGCAGGAGCAGATTTTAAATTGTGGGTTATCTTTTGTGCCATCTAACTCCCATAAAGCGTTTGAAAGCCGAATTTCTATGGCTCGATTTATTAGGAAACTTCAGATCAAGTTATATTGTGCAAACAACGACTTTCCATCAGATAAAGTCTCAGTGGTCAGACCTAAATCATCGTGGATGCCTCCGGGACCCATAGATCCTAAGATTGCTATATTTAGAGACCTAGTATTAAATGACCTTGGTAAAATGGAATCCTCGTCTGGGAAATCATAT